>NC_052350.1:41419755-41489357 GCF_009727055.1 Benincasa hispida
AGCTAAGATGGACCGAAGTTTGTTTCCTCGCATATGAGGATAGAGCCGGATGACAGAGTCGTCTCGCATATGAGGTAGAGCTAGACAAACCAAACTTGATCTTGCATATGAGGTGGAACCACACCCACATTTTTGGAGAGGAAGTGAAGCTACACAAATTTTGGAGAAGAGGTGAAGTTGTACCAATATTTTAGAGAGAAAACGAAACCGCACCATGACTTTGAAGATGGAGCGAAGTCGCGTCATCAGTTTGGAGATGAAACGAAGCCATGCCATGACTTGGATATGAAGCGAAGCCGCGTCATTAGTTTGGAGATGAAACGAAGCCACACCACGACTTTGAAGATGAAGTGAAGCCGCATCATTAGTTTAGAGATGAAGCAAAGTTGCGTCATGATTTTGTAGACCAAGTCATTGAAGATGGAGCCGAGCCATGCACACCGACCTTTAACTTGAAGATGGAGCGGAGTCATGCACACCGACCTTTACCTTGTAGATGGAAGTGGGGCCATGCATGCCAATCTTGAACTTAAAGATGGAGAGGCATCAATGAAGCCTTTGAACTTAAAGATGGAGGAGCATCGATGAAGCCTTTGAACTTAAATATGGAGAAGCATCGACAAGACCTTCACACTTGAGTTTGACAAAGCATCGACAAATTCTTCGCATTTGAGTTTGATGAAACATGAAGCTTTGGCAGTAGGCTTGACTTTGTGACTTTGAGCATGAAGATGAAGCATCGATGGAGCCACTAAACTTGAAGATGGAGGAGAGTATAAGTTTACTTTTAAAGAGGAAGCGAAGCGCATTCTACGTGTATGCCTTTTATTTACTGTGTTGGCTCTTTACGAGGGATGAACATCTTCAACCCATTGTGTTGCCCTTAATAGGGATGAGCATCTTCAATCTGAAGTGTCATTCTTTGACGGGGATGATCAACATCAATCTTGTAGTATTATACTTAGGTGGTTGTGGTACCTCTTTTGATGGACTAAACTTAAATTTCTTTAAGTTTCCTTCTTACCTTTAAAGAAAGGGATCAAATCATGACGTAGTTCAAGTTTTCTTTTTTAAACTGGACTGAACTTGAAGTTTCTTTTAGGCTGCCTACATACCCTTCTTAATGATAGGAAGTCATAATGTAGTTCGAAGAGAATTTTTTTTCTTTTTATGCACGACTGAACTTAAATTTCTTTAAGTTGCCTACGTACCCTTTATAATGAAAGGGATCAAGTCGTAACGTAGTTCATACAATTTTTTTTAGGCCGTTCACATTTTAAGCTCATGCGGGCTAGGAACATCATGCAGTTTAGGCTCTTGCGATGAGGAGCTTCTTCATTTAAACTTCAGAAGCTCTTATTTCATCATGGTTTTGATTATCCTCTTCATTTGTAGGATTCATCAATATGATGAGTTTTGGCTTCACCATCAAGGAACCTTCTGTACTTATGTCAACAGAAAATTTCCTCTTCATGCGTGAGGGACACGACTGTGAATCTTTTCGTCGTGTTTTCTTCATGGAATGACATTGGCTTCAAGATTTTTATCCTTCCTTTACGTTGATCGCTTGTTGTCTTGAGACGATCAAAAGTAGATGCTAGAGGTTGATCTTTCTTTGATGTGGATATACTTAGCCTTTTGAAGGCTGAAGTTCGAGCAGAAGTAGTCGTTCGACATTGGTCTTCTTCTCCTACCGTGGCCATACTCAATCTTTGAAAGACTAAAGATCGAGCACTTGAAGGCTTAATACGATCGAAGGCAGAAGTTCTTTGCTTCATTTCTTTTGAGTCTTTGACTTCTTCAGCAGTCACATGATTGTTGTCGATTTCCACTATGCCGACAGTGTGACATGCAATAACTTTTGATACTTTCTCTGGATGATTATTGAGAAAGCTTCTTGGGAGAAATTCTGCCGAAGTTGTCGGTCGTCGAAATTGAGGGAAGTTTTTGTCTTCTTTCGTAGCAGGCTTAGGCTTTCGTGTCATCTTTTTTCCTTTCTTTTATTGAGTCTTGTTTCTTCTTCTATAGCTTCGATAGGAACACGACTTTTTTTGGGTGGAGTTTGGTTGTCTTCTCTTTCGATGAGTCATTACTATCCACCCTTCGTTATCACCTTCAACAAGCTCATCTTTCTTTTCAGAATTTGCTGTTTGAATCTCTTATTGGAACTGAACAACTATAGGCTCGAATTCTCCAAACTGGATCGGACTTTGTCTTTGAGCATGGGACATAGACAGTATTGGAACATTTGAAGTCACCGCTACGGTAGTGTGATTTTTCTGAGCTACTTCATCCAAATCTAGCTCAATTTTCTTTTCACGAGCCAACTTCATAATTCGTTCCTTTAGTATGAAGCACCTTTCAACTGGGTGACTAATGACCCGATGATACTTGCAGTAGTTAGGATCATCTATTTTTCCTTCTTGTTCCGGCCGCTTGCATTCCGGTAGCTGAATAAGTTACTTCTCTAGTAGTTGCTCCAACATATCTACCACATCAGAGTCATGGAATGGATAAATCTTTTCTTGTCGTTCTTTAAGAGTTGGACGACGCTTCTGGCCCTCATTATGCCTTCTTTCAAATTTTGTTTGTTATCCTTTGAAGGAAAATTTCAGCAGGGTCAGATGAACGACCATAGATTCTTTTGTGGCACTACCCACGATCTTTTCAGTGCCCTTGGCATCATTTTTGTATTTTCTCCCTTCAGATACTAGGAAATCTTTAGTTCCCTTATTGGCAATGCTCAACTCCATATCATGAGCCCGTGTTGCCAGCTCCTTAAACGTACAAGGTTTTATCCCTTGTAGGATGCAAAGAAGCTCCCAGTGCATGCCTTGAATGCACATCTCCACTGCAGATAATTCAGTAAGTCTATCTTTGCAATCCAGAGTTAAAGCTCTCCATCAGTTGATGTAATCGATGACTGTCTCTCCCTTCCACTGTTTGGTGTTTATCAGCTCCATCATACTAACAATACACCTTGTACTGTAGAAGCAGTTCAGGAACTCCCTTTCTAATTATTCCCAACTGTCAATCACTTCTGGCTCCAAATCAGTATACCAATCGAAAGCATTTCCTTTCAAGGTACGGACGAACTGTTTGACTAGCTGGTCTCCTCTGGTTCTTGCATTTTTACAGGTTTCAATGAAGTGTGTAACATGTTGTTTTGGATTGCCCTTTCCATCGAACTGCTGGAACTTTGGAGGTTGATACCCAGCTGGCATTCTCAGGTTGTTGATTCTCTTGGTGTATGGCTTGGAGTACATAAAGGAGGTTTGCAATGGTCCTTCGTACTGAGATCTTATGGAGTTTGTGAACATATCCTGGAGCTATTGAACTGACAGGGAGGCAACAGAGGTGGATTGTGGTGGCTGACTTTCCTGCAGGACAATCTTTCCTTTGTCATTGGCTTTTGTAGCTAGGGATTGACTTGATTCAGCAGTATCTCGAGCCTGTATCCGATCTCTTAAAGTAGCGATTTCATGATCTCGCTCCTCTATAGCCTTCATTAGGAGATTTATTTTTACCTCCATCTCTGCCATGGTCGACTCAGTCGTTACGTCAGTCATCATGACAGACACTACATCAAAATGTGATTCTTTCTCTGATAGATCAGTAACAAAGCATAGTTTTCAAACAAGGGATTTTCTCTGATGACGATCCCGCCTTTAAGAAATTCCATCAGCTTGCCCTAGATTTCTTCCGTGATGACAGAGCTTATGTAAGTGTTGCTTGCGGCGGTAGCTTTGGATGTAACTTTCTTTGGTGCAATCTGTAGATTTCTTGACTCGGATAACGAGAGAGAGATGAGAGGTAGAGAGGTCCCACTGGGCGTGCCAATTTGTTCACATGAGGTTTCCGGAGAAACGTGTTTCGTGGAGTTGAACTTGGGTTGGTGTTGATGTTGGAGTTGATTTGATGCGATGTGGTTCGATCTCTAATATTTGATCCTCTGATTCTTTCTCAGTTGGGTGAATATACTTGACTTGGAGAAGGAAAGCATCGAACGTTCTTAAAGTAGAAGTCTTGGAAGCTTGGAGTAGAAGTCTTGGTTGGAAGCTTAGAGTAGAAGTCTTGGAAGAGTATCTGTGTCTTCAAAGGTCTTCTGCCTTATAGGAGTGCATCTTTAGGAGTCTTGAAAGCTTGAACTAGAAGTCTTGGAAGAGTATTTATATCTTCAAAGGTCTTCTGCCTTATAGGAGTGCAGCTTCAAGAGTTTTGGAAACTTGAAGTAGAAGTCTTGGAAGAGTATTTGTGTCTTCAAAGGTCTTCTGCCTTATAGGAGTGCAGCTTCAGGAGTCTTGGAAGCTTGAAGTAGAAGTCTTGGAAGAATATTTGTGTCTTCAAAGGTCTTCTGCCTTATAGGAGTGTAGCTTCAAGAGTCTTGGAAGCTTGAAGTAGAAGTCTTGGAAGAGTATTTATGTCTTTAAAGGTCTTCTGCCTTATAGAAGTGCAACTTCAGGAGTCTTGGGAGTCCTCTGCTTGTTAATGAATTCTCTCTGGGTCTTCTGAATGTAGAAAATGCTGCCCTATAAATGAAGAGAACTTCTCCATTTATAGAGTTTCCAGGTAGGCTTCGTGGGCTTGGTTGGTCCATGGGTCTGACCCTTTGGCCCAATTAGTTGGTTTTGAACCTGATTTGGAATTTGGGTCCAATTCAACTTTTTTGTAGTTTGGAATTTAAGCCCAAATAGTAATATCAATTGGACCAATTTAATCTCATTTGATTCATCCGCGTGATGTCATCGAAACTTGTCTTCAATTCAATTCGGGACATGTGTCAACTTCTAATTGGACCCGAAGTAAATGATTTAAAAATTCGTCGTTAATTTAGCAAACGACATGGTGACTTGTGATTGGTCCAAAATTTCTCATTCAACAAATGCCCCTTTTTCGAGATTTATGCACGTATATGGGTGGATGAATCTCGAAAAAATGTAATTTGAGATTAAAGTATGATTTTTGACTCTTTTAATTTGGTGCATCATTATGATCAAAATATGAGAATTTAGCTCAAAATTTTGATTTGAAATCTTGTTCGTTTGACACACTTTCGCTAAGTAAACTTTAATTTGAACTAAAGTAGGATTTATGTTATTGATTTAATGGATTTTCATGGGGTTTCATAATTTTTTAGTTTTATAATTTTCTTCAACATTTCGATTCATCATTTTCAAGTTCATCTTCAAGTTATTATTCATCAAGTATTTATGCACATTTTAGGAGGATTTTGGTTTTGGATTTTTTGGCATTGTTATTGATTTAATGGATTTTCATGGGGTTTCATAATTTTTTTGTTTTTTTAGTTTTTTGTAAAAAAAACGTTGCGTTTTAGAATGATTTTCGGGCCTATAGATAGTATATGAGTTGACATGTACACTAGAAACCATTTTTTCGCTTTAAACTCTGATTCCTGAATTTTGAGATGTCTCCAATTCGATGAATCCTGGTTGGGCTTCTATAGATCTTGACTAAGTGGGCGACCGAGCGGGATTTGTTGTGGGGAATTGGGACCAGGAAGAGGAAAGTGGGCTTGTTCGTGACGACCTGAAGGGGGACGGGCCGGGCGAGATGGGGTAGGACCAAACAAGAAAGAGAGGGGACTGGATGAGTGTGGGCGAGAAGAGGAAGGGACTGGGAGAGTGTGGGCAAGAAGGGGAGGGGACTGGCCGAGTGTAGGCGAGAAGGGGAGGGGACTGGGAGAGTGTGGGCGAGAAGGGGAAGGGTTTGTGAGAGTGTGGGCGAGAAGGGGAGTGGATGATTTTTGGCCCAGTCCCGAGACTGGTCAGGTATGGGGCTGGGCGACTTGGGAAACGGGACGGGATCGGGCGAGAAGGGGAAAAGACATTCCTTTTTCGGTCAATCCCGGGCCTGGTCGGGTATGGGGCCAGGCCAAAAAACAGGAACGAGGATCAGGTGACTTGGACTGGGAAGAGGTGGGCGAGACCGCTACTGCTTTTTGGCCCGGTCCCAAGCCCGGTCGAGTATGGGGCTGGGCCAAAAACTAGTATCTATAAGGTTGGGACCTTGCTACTCGGGACTGGGAAGGGGCCAGACCGGGCAATCTTTGAAGCTAGCTATTGATTTTTGGCCCTGTCCTCGGCCCGGCCTTAGCTGCTTTGTCAAAAATATCCAAAATAACTTTATTCTTAAAATTATTTAATAAATAAGCTTTCAAGTGATAGATACAGATACCATGAAATGCTTCTAGAAAGACCGTAATAATTGCCTTTTTTTATGCTTAGCTGTCTATCTGATACGATAACTAAATCACAAACTTACCCAATTGCACATCTTAATTGCTGAAAAAACCACACCCAAGATTCATCGGTTTCTCCACGAGATATAGCAAACGCGACTAAGTATATTTGATTATTTCCATCAACCCCAGTCGCAAGCAGGAGTTTACCACTGTACTTACCCTTTAAATGTGTTCCATCTACAATTAAAACAAGGCGAATGTAGTTCAGAAACCCCCTAATGGAAGCACCAAGAGCTATGAAGACGTGCTTGAAATATTTATCTTCCTGCATATCATATTTATGAAGGAAATCAAACTCGAGATTTCCATGAGCAGCAAAAATAAATCATTCCAAATTACAATCATGAATGAACATTACAAATTACAGTCGTACAGAAACATGCGGTTATATAATCAACATTAAAATTACAACATGATAATTACAAATGAACAAGGCGAAAGCTATAAACATTTGTAGACTCGTCTCCACGCTTCTTGCTCACGAACGCTCGAACAACATGACCGCAACACTGCATGAGCACTTTGTGTTCGTCCTCAGCGATCGCCTCGGTCACAAACTCCCTAGCAACACGAACGGGCTCCACAGAACCTCGACGGTGTCGAGTTAAGTATGACACCACCAAGAAGGTTATCTTGGTATTCTCGGTGTGAGAATCCAGAGGGTGGGCTTTGTTTGGACTTGGTTTGAGGCAGAAGAAGAAGGAATGAATAATCGTGTGCACGATTGGGCAAGTGGTAGAAGACAGAAACCTATCGCATAGGTCGATGCCCAAACGTTTAGCTAAAGCTAAGCGATTGTCTAGCAAAAGCTAAGCGATCATTTAGCTCAGTGTCTGTCGCCTACAAAACACTACACGATCATTTATTAAAACACGTTGTCACTTAGTAAATCGGTATTTACTTGACAAGCGCCCATGCGTTTCTTTTTGCGATAGAAATCTCAAAATAATTTTTCAATGTTTGTAAAAACCTACTAAAATTAGGAAAACAATTTTCCTTTTATCTCACGGTTACATGAATCACCAATAACAAACCACTCAATTGGTTATTAAAGAAAAATAATTAATTATCCAATAATTAATATTATTATAAATATAAATGATAACCAACTTATCATACTATATTTATAACCTATAGTTTTAATATTTCATCTCATGAAACATATAAACCATAGTTCTTTTTCTATTCCATGGTACTTGATGTAAATCTCATTTGCATCAATCCTCCACTAGATGTATCTCATACATCATATATAATCAAAATACCTCTTGTCAATTTGAACATTTCAAATCAACACCAAGAACTAATCCTCAACTGAATCCATTGAGCTACCAAGGAGACCTTATGGACCTGTAGCTCAAAGCTCCAATCGTATGTGAATAACTGACTAAACTCTTTAGTCACGGGATCCACCATCCGTTAACTGCCAGACACTCTACTAAAGATCGACAACTGAACTCTTCTTACCACAAATATATTATGTGTCCATCTTAACCAGTCAGAAGTGCGACAACCCTTCACAAATTGCTCGTAAGTACAGCTCGACCAATAACTGTTATGCCCCTGTAGTTACATCTAACTCCTTAAGTACCATTGATCTCTCTAATGAACATAAGTCATAGTCCTACTATGACTGAGTCTTCTCTTCTAAAGAGAAGTTTTGGCCATTATGTTCAAGACCCGGAATCAACCCTTAAGGGAGCAATCTCTTTACTTATCCCTGCTTCGGGAAAGGAGTGAATTTCATCTTGTGGATTGAGTTCCCAACTCCCAGATCAGACAAGTCCCCAAAAAGGTAGGCATGTTGAGTTAGCAATCTGGTCATTCTCACACATACTAATCAAAGAACCACCCTCAAAGGTAGGAGTTCCCAAAACACTCAGGATTGAGGTCGTGTCACCTATGGTCATTTAGGTGAGATGCAAGTCTCTAGTATCAATGGTGTTATATACATAGTTTAGTCATCTCGTGGTCCAGGTCTTATACAAACTCTTTGTATAGGACACCCTCGCTTACACGTCTCCACATAAATAGTTAGGATCTACCATCTGTAGTAG
This sequence comes from Benincasa hispida, assembly GCF_009727055.1. Taxonomy (NCBI): domain Eukaryota; kingdom Viridiplantae; phylum Streptophyta; class Magnoliopsida; order Cucurbitales; family Cucurbitaceae; genus Benincasa; species Benincasa hispida. Next base: position 41,428,075 of record NC_052350.1, read on the forward strand.
TTTACAACACTTGCAAACCTCTACAAAGCGGACTGTATCCGTAGTGTCACCAGGATAAGGTATCCCACTTTAATCCTTATACTACATACCTATTTAGGTTATCACTTAAGGCATGATCCACTTGTATATCACATATACATGCTTAAGTTCACATAAGAAAACCAAGGAGCTTTGTTTATTGGATATGAGTAAATGCTAGAATTAAATAACACTTATTTTATTCATTAAACAATGTGTATCTTTACAAAACAACGAGACTCCGGGAGAATTAAGAACCAATCCCAACAATTTAAATGCTGAACCAGGATTTTCAATTTGTAAGGCTTCACCAAATTTAGATAACTTCTTGTAGGATTCTTCTGGTGACCCTCAAACAAACACTAACGTTTCTTCCTTACCCTCCATGCCTTGTCGTAACTTAAACTCACACTATACTATTGTTTTATATCCTTCACAATGTCCTTCGATCTATATGAACGACTAACGTCTTCAAACTTCGACGAAATTAAATGTCCAAGAACCCAACTAAAAGCTTGCTTATGATTGTTAGTCAATATTTCATTTCTACATGTATGGACGTTGTCATACTTAGAGATCTTAGATATTTCACAATTTTTCAATTTAACGGCTCGAAGTCTCCATTTGCATTCTTCAACTAAGCATATAACTTTGTATAATGTTGTGGTCGAATTCTTCACCCTAAACTGAAAGTTACCTCTAATTGCTAACATAGATAACCGCATCTTTAAATCATTCTTAGATATAAATATGTCACCAACTTGCACATCTTCAGAAGAATAAGACTAGTCTAGCATGACGATTGTGCTACTAGATGGATGTGACAAGTCACAACCCGTTACATGTGACGAGCCTCCATAGTCTTCGATTGTTCGTTCTTCTGCATGAGGTGTATGGTAGGTAATCTTTGGTTCCTTTCCATCATCCTTCTCCCTTCAAGACCTAATCATTGAAATATTAACCTTAGTCTACATCATCCCTTAAGTATGAGTCGCCAAATTACTAGGTGACGAAGTAAGTGATGGGTTAAAATATGTGGGGGAAAATGGACTATTTGACTTCATCTTGCAATGTACTAGCCTAGATGTTGAAGGGATTTCTTCAGTTCGTCGGATATATGAATTTTTTGGATGAAATCCTTGATTACTTGAACATTTTGAAAGCGTGGATATGTAAAGAGGTATTATTGAGACCTCTTTCCATGTGAGGAATGTGTGTAGATCTTCATCATTTCGAATTACAAATGTAGGGGCTTTGGATCTCAATTGAAGTATACATCTTTTAACAAGATTATACTCATCTGATATTATACCACTTATTCTATAAACTTCAGTCAGGAATTCATTATAGGTTGTGCCGACCTTAATGTCAAACCCCCGCAATTTTCTTCCATCGTAATCCTTTTCTCTTTCATTCCAAACACCACCGAAACAAATCCAAGCACAAGACATTCCTATAATTTATAACAAAAATGTATTAATGTAATGTAGTTAAAGAAATAGAAAAAGAAAAAAGAAACTAAAAAGAAAAAAAAATTGGCTCGGTCGTCCACTTGGTTGGGCACAACACCAGGCCAAAAAATAGTGTTCCTACTTTTTGTGCTCTCGGCTGGGCTAGGGTTAACTCTGTCTCTACCGAGCCCTGGATTAGTCCCAGCCTGGTTCCTATCCTGTCATCGGGAAGACTGGGTCAACCAATTTATTTCACACCCGGTGAAGCTCGACCAGGTATCAAACTTATTCCAATAATTATTTTGTACCGATGAAGCCCGATCAGATAATTTTAACTCATTTGCTTTTTACCCGATGAAGCCCGACTGGGTATCCAACTTATTTCATCAATTACTTTGTACCCGGTGAAGTTCGGTCGGATAATTTTAACTCATTTCCTTTCTATTCGGTGAAGTTCGACCAGATATCTTAAAAAAATTGCTATTTTTTATGTTTTTTTTATAAATTTATAAATATCAAATGTAGGACATTATATATAAAAAAAAAAACAATCAACAAAGCAAGCATAAATCAAACTCCAAAAAGGTCATTTATTTTTGTCAATTTTCCCAAAAATTATTGAACTATTGAATACATACAAAATAAAATACATACCTTTTTACGGAGTGTACAAAATTACAACTTCGTAAAATACAAGTTTTGGATTTGATGAAAGACTTTTCGTTCTGGAAATAATTTGGTGAAGAGAATTTTTTGTGGAGTTGTAAACAAATCAAATTTGGTGGAGAATTTTTTGTGTGAATACTTTTAAGAGTAATTGTACAACCAATATTTACCATGCTTACATCATTTTCATCATCAAGGGGTCAAAAAAACTTGTTATTCAAAAATAAATAAAAAATACAAAATCAAACTTCCAATGAATCATTTTTAATTTTCCTAAAAACTTATTTTTATTTTGAAATTTGGCTAAAAATTCAACCATTGTACTTAAGAAATATGCAAACCATTGTAAGAAATGTGGAGGAACTAGCTAAATTTTTAAAAACTAATAACAAAAAATGAAGGCCCCGTTTGGTTTTTTTTTTTTTGTGAAAATTATGCATATTTCATCCACATTTCTTACAATGATTTGCATCTTTTTAAGTACAATGGTTGAACTCTTAGTCAAGTTCGAAAAACAAAAACAACTTTTTGAAAGCTACTTTTTTTAGTTCTTAAAATTTGGCTTGATTTTTTAAACCGTTTGTGAAAAGTGGATAACAAATGGAAAAATTTGGAGGTGGAAGTAGTGTCAATAAGTCTAATTTTTTTAAAAAAAATTAATAATAATAAAATGGTTACCAAATGGGTCCAAATATTTCTCTATCTTTCACCATAAATATCAAACACTATATATATGTCAATCTACTTTTTTTTTTCTCTCTTTATAATAAGAGTTTCTTTTTATATTATCTTATTATAAATTAGAATTTTTGTGATTTGCTAAATTATTTTGAGAAAATCTTCTTTTTGCTCTCTCATTTATTTTAACCTTAGATGAATTTAACCTAAAGTTTTAGTCCATTTATATTGGATGCTTAATTTATATAAGTGCTAAAATTAAGGAGGTCATCCACAAATTCATTCTAACAATGGATAGGATTTGTGCATAATCAACGATTATGATGAGTTATCAGAAAATTAGGAGGGTTATTATAATGCTTTAGCTATTTATCATACTTTGTTAATTATTGAGTCGGATAGCAATAGGCTACAAATAAAGAAGAAGACGGTTATATAAGTTTTAAAAAACCAAATGGTTATCAATTGTAGTTTATTTATCTTTTTTTAATTTTAATAAAAAAATGTTTCATGTGTTAATAATAAAAACTAATTAAGAATTTTAATTTATTCACATCTCACTTACGATATTGAAAAATTTTTATAAGAAGATTTAAATTAGATAATTGCAGTGGTAACCTTAAACTTCGACAATAATGAATTAATTCAGCAATCTAAGTCAATGCGAACTTAGCTTAGTGATAATTAATATGCACTTTCTCTAGAAAGTTTGATCCTATTAATTATTGTACTAAAAAAGTATGCAAAGTTAGTTTTTTTTTTTTTTTTTTTTTTTTGAAGGGAGGTTGTAACTAATATTGATAACATTAAATGTAATTGGGCAAACTTTAGGGGAAGCTTTTTCCACCTTTCTCACTTAATGCTGATGAAATGAAAGAAGGGAAACACCATAGAGTTGTATCACACCAACCACTTTAACTCTTCTTTCCTTTTTCTAATAAACCACTTTTAACTTAACTATTAAGGTTCCATGAACATAAAGAAAAAGAGTTTTTTTTTTTTTTTTTAGCTAAAATGTCATGTTTATGACATTTGTCATTCTATTTTTAATAGATCTTAAATTTTCCTTCAAAATTAATTAAATTAATGATTTTTCATGCTAGAAATTTCATTGTGTATATATTTTAAATGTTTATAAAGAAAATGCTAATAGAAATATTTTATTATTATTATTATTTAAAGAAAAGTAAAAATAAATAATAGTACATATTGTTTTTAAAGAGCTAAATCATGCATAATACCCTAAACTTTGTACTTCAATACCCTCTTGTTTTAAGAATGTTTTGGTATTTTTTTTTAATAATATGTAGGGTCGAAGAATCGAACCTCTGACTTCAAAGTTAATAGTACAATAAATATGTCAATTGAGTTATGCTTATTTTTTTTTTTTTGTCTAATTCAGCAAGTTGAGTTTATGTTAATATATATATTATATATATAATATATATATATATATATATATATTATATATATATATATATATATTATTTTGTATTGGGCTTTTTTTTTTGTATGTTTTAAGAGACGACTTTGATTTTGAAATTTTGTGAGATCGGGTAGGATTTTATGTTTAGTGAGATTTTGGTTATTGAGAAAATTGGTAGAAGAATTGGAAAAATAGGAGAAAAACAGGAATATGTATATGAGAAATAACGATATCTACATAATTTGTTTTAAAATTGAGATTTTTTTAACTCAGGAAAACTTCAAACAAATTGATCACTATATTAACGCAGAAGTATTTTTTAACTTTTTTTTAATTTTATGGTTATTTTTTCAATAATGTATTAATGATTTTTGTTCATATATTAACTATAAAGGTATTTGTGAAATTTTTAAGTTTATGGGTATTTTAAATACTTTTGAAAGCTTGGAGTTTTTTTTTAATAAAACATTAACGACTTCCATCCAGAATTAACGGTATGAATATTTTTTTTAACCCTTTTTTAAAGTTAATGTATTTTTTAAAGGGTGATACTTGGAATGCACTCGTCTCTATACTTCCCTCTCACATCACTCACACCAAAAAATAAATAAAATATTTTAAAAAATAAATAAAAATAATTTTTCACATGTCAAATTATGATAGAACAATTTGATGGAATACACAAAGATAGGTGCTCTCGAAGATGCACCTAAGTATTTTTATTTTTGAAACTTTAGATAGTTCATGGTATTTTTTACACAAAGTATAAAGTTCAATGGTATTTTTATAATTTAGCCATTTTTAAAATTTACTGAAAATAGAGTGTAGGGACTAAAATGATATATTAACATTAACAATACTCTATTGGTCCCTATACTTTTAAGTTTGTTCAGTTTTAGTTCGTAGCTTTTCAATTGTCTAATTTTAGTTCATTGTACTTTCAATCAATCTTAAATTTAGTTTCTCAAGTTAATTTTTACATAAATTAGTTAGATAATAATAATAGTTTTCATGTAAGAAAATACAATATGTGGATATCTTTTCAAAATTTATAGTGAAAAATGCTAATATATAACTAAATATTTTTAAAACAATCAATACTAGACTAACAACGATAACTAAATTTAAGATTTATTTAAAATACTGATTAAAATTGGACAATTAAAAATATATGTACTAAAATTTAAAAATAAAAGTAAAATAGGGACCAAAATAGTATATTTATTGTAAAGGAAAATTATTTCAAATGAAAAACTATTGAAAATATAGCAAAATGTTAGAACTATCGATGAGAGACACTGATAGACTTCTATCAGTATCTATCCATGATATTGATAGACACTAATAGGTGATAGTTCTAAAATTTTGCTATATCTTGTAAATATTTTAGTTTATTTTTCTATATTTAAAAATAACCCTATTGTAAATGTAATATTGTAGATATCCATAACTTATTTAGATTACAACAAACCCATAATCTTCCTAGGTTATCCAATCCCATGACCTCACTCCACCATGTCTATAAATAGAGTTGTAAGGTGCCTTTGTAAATAACACCACAATTGAGTTCAATATTAGCTCTCCACTTCTTCTCTTCTACTTTTCTCTCTTGTCTTGCTTTCATTGTTATTTTGTTGTCCATATTCTTTTTATTTCATCACACGTTATCAGCACAAGTCTCTACCATCTGGGAGATTTTGTTGAGATTAAAGTTGATTCATTGGAATATGAAGAATGATAAAGGCCTTACATATTATTGAGGTATTTAAAACTAAAGTTCAAAGAAGGTGAGTACTCTATTTAAACCATATATGTGATTTATGTGGTTGTGAATTGATTGTTAAGATATATTTGATATTAGATTTTACATTTAATTAGATCAAATTGTAAACTTGATATAAGTATTATGTGAACATTGAAATTAAAATCTTTCGGCATGAGTCCAAATTGTGTCTTAAAGTACTTGTGAATTTTTCGGCCTTATTTCCACTTTGAGATTATAATTAATCTTTGGTTGCTTGTTATGCAATTAAGTTTGGAAATTAAAGGAGATGTGATCTTGTGGGTAAGATATTTAAACAAAACTTGTGAGTTATTATGCAAACCTCTCTCTGGCTCTATCATATGCACACAATACATTCCGAAGTACAATGAATTCTATCCACAATTCAATTTGTTATTTTGCCAATTGTTTATATACATATAATTGTATATATTCTCATTATATTTTCAATCTCCGTCCTTTCAAATTCAATTTTATTTTTAATAAATACTTCAAGAGGCATTTGTAGGGCCTCTGCGAGGCATTTGATATCATATTAGTGTTGATGAAGTGCATATCAATATTTTATCAATGCTTTTGTTGGGGTAACATTCAACGTGTGTAATTATTTGTTATAGCTCTATTCCTTTGCTAGAAGGTAGATTCTTTTTTTTTTCTTTATCCTATTTATGATATCATAGATGTCGCAACTGAGGTTATATATCATGCATGCATCATTTTTTTTTTCTTGTAATATATGTAAAAATCTATCATAGGTTGCAAATCATGCATCCTAATTTTCTTATATTTGAAAGATTTGTTTGAGATATTTTTCTAATTAATTTATATTTTCTATATCCTGGAATATAATTATTATATATGAAAGATTAGGTTAGGATATTTCTATATCTTAAGGATATTTGTTTCCTTAAGATTGAGTTTCTTTTAAATAAATATAAGATTCTCTAATATTAATATTAATTTTTATATGTTAAAATTATCTTATGATAATATTGTCTTTATTTTTCAAATATGAGAATAAATATGCATGATTATCTTTAATTTTAATTTGAAAGGTTTAAAGTTTAAGATATTAAAGATTATTTCTTAAAGTGAATTTATTTTAATAAGATTAATAATTCATTGAGAAATTAACTCCTAGTTAAAAGATTAATGAATTAGAAATAAAAATTGACTAAAGAAACTCTGTCTAAGGATTGTTCTGACTAGGCTGAGATATTTAAGTTGATCGTAAGAGAACACCTCTAGGAACTAATTTAGAATTAAACAATTTTTGTTTACTATGCTAAAATTGAAATTTACTTGATTGTTGAATATTTAAATTATTCTCATATAGATAAATTTGTGAGCTTTTGAATTTTATATATAGTGATTATATATATATATATATTATATAATATATATATTTGATTGAGTTTCTTTATGACAAAGTTTGAAAATTATGAATAATAGCAACTTACTCTTCCTAAAGCTAATTTTTATTTAATACACTTAAAATTGCTTAAATCAATTAATGCCTATTGTTTTTGTCTTTCACTCGTAGTTGCATATATTTTAGATTAATAAATGCTTATAAACTAATAAGCATATATCAACATGCTATGCTCTTGTATTAGCAGTTTGAGAAAGAAAGTTTGAAACATTGTGATGAATGTTTATTTAATATCTTTTGAGATTGAATAAAACATATGAGCAAATGTTTCTATGAAAAATAATGAATTTCGACCAATAATATAATATCATTCCCTGAAATGAATGTTTCAATTTTTAATCATTGAGATCGAAATTATGTTAATAAAGGAATAAGTAATTATTCTATTAAAACAACACATATATGATGTTTTGAAGGAAAATTTCAATTTTCAAATTTGATGCAAAAGAGACAATAATCTTGTATCTATTGTACAACACAAGTCTCTTAAAATTAAAATCCTTATTAATGAAAAAAAAAATGATGTATGGAAACAAACTTTAAGAATTTATTTAAATCTCTTGAAGAGATTATAACTTATCTTTTTAACCCCTAAATATGATATTATTTGGATATTACAAGTTTCTTAGAATCTCCTGAAGAGATGATTATTGTTTTTGACCCACTTGTATATGAGATATTTAGATTTCTTTTAAATCTCCCGAAGAGATTTATGTTTTGTACATAGTACATCTATGCATATTATACTTAAAAGTAAACAATATGTTTTCCAAAATTCAAATGCTTGAAGCGAAAAATCAAATATGATATTAAGTCCTATAGTCTTCAATAAAGATTTTAGAAAAGAAAATAATATTTTGCCAGAGGAGCAAAATTGACAATTAATGTATTTTATTCTCTTGTAAATGAAAGAGAAGTTTAGTAACTTTGGAATGTATATGTTGTAATAGATATCATCTAGAAAGATTGATAATAGATTAATATATGGTATTTATATACTATATCTATTATCTTCTATGAGAAATGCATATAAAGTTTTGTTTTTCCTTCTAAATTGTATTCACACATATTTGTGTAGTTGAAATATATGCAATAATGAACCTGAAGTTCATTTATTCAAATATATTTTCTTTGGACATAATGAGTCATTTTGGGTCAATAGTGAAAATAATTATTGAAAATATGTATTATCCATTAAAAAACTAGAAGATTCTTCCATCTAATTAATTGACATGGTGTCGTGTTCTCAAGAGCTTAATTATCGAACTCTCACTAGCTAAAATTGAAATTGAGTCTTTCCTATCTTTGGAACAAATTCACGGTTTTATGATTTTTGTTGGCGCATCCCGTTGATGGTAACATATATACTTATTATTTTGTTTTGATAATGCTAATGAGTTTGCATTCCAAACATTTGATAATTGATTGGGATAAATATTAAACATCTTGTAGCTTATATTCAAATAGCAAAACTTCTAGATTTGTATGAGATCATGTTATTGTGCATGCTCGACCAATGACTAATGAGCTTATGGTCAAAAGCCAAATATATTTCATTAAAATAAACTGTAAATGTTTGATTGTTCCACAACAACAATTAAGATGATGGAGCAATTAAAATTAATGTTGAGATTGATTTTACATTAATTAATTACTTTGAACCCTTGATAGGTGGATTGTTTACAAGTTAATTGTTACTAATGAGACAAATTTTCAAACATTAGGAGGAGGAGTTAAGGAAAAGTTGGAAACATAAATTAAATAAAATACTTAAGTATTTTCTCATTTTGATCATCATACAAATCACTTTGAACCAGAAGTCCAAAAGATAATTCATTTGTAAAATATTGCAAATCAATGCTACATGCATTTACAGAACATTTACAGTTGCAAGAAAGTGACCAAGTTATATCCCATTGCAACAAGTTGTCAATACTAATGAGTCTGCAACACGTCTGAAGCGTGATAGACAAATGGATTCCAAAGATAAAGATCTTTGAAAAAGAAGGAGTTAATCAATGAATCAGTTGAGAATATAAATATTCTCGAAGAAATCCTAAATATGAGTACTCATAAGAATCTTGAAGTAAATAGGGATAATAAAGAGATCTCCATAAATTATATATCATGACAAGAAAAAGATGGAATCATACTTAAACGAGTTGATAATATTTTTGCATACAATGTTGTTCACGATATTATTTATGAATATTAGTATTATATACTCAGATATATTAAGAAATTTCGCACCATAGAAAGGATTGATTTATGTAGAAAAAAACAATTCAATAGAAATAAATTCATTTTCCAAATCATGAGAATTAGTAGTTCAAGCATTAAAGAATGTAAAATACGTGGGATACAAGTGAGTATTTGTAAGAAAAAAAATAAAATGGGGTCGCAATATAGAAAGTGAGACAAGTCCCACAAAATTCTCGCTAAGAACCGGTTTTGATTATAAAGAGACATATTATCCTATAGTAGATACAATACCATGGGATATTTAGCTTATCTAGTTGTGCATGAAAAACTTAACATGCATCTTATGGATGTAGTTATTGTACATTTATATGAATCTCTTAATAATATATTCCGAAGGATTAAAGGTACCAAAATCATATAAGTAAAATAATAGAGAATGATATATATGTCATAGAGAATTTTATAAATGTGAAACCCGGAATTCCATTTTCTCTTTCATGGCAGGAAATAAAAGAGATTAACTAAGTATGAGTTAGATCCTAAGATAAAGAGTAGGAAAATAGGATTTGTTAAATAGCTTTGGAAATAAGCCATAACTAGTGAAAATTTGGCTAAGTATAACCATGCGTTGGAAGCCAAGGGAAAAAAATAACTAAGGGTTGTCCATGCGTTAGCCATGAAGCTTTTAGAGGTTATTTGGGGTGTTGAAGGAAGCCAAAGTGTGGCCAAGAGAAACGCATGCGGCAGCCAATGTCTTGAGAGGTTAGAACAACGCATGCGGCGATGGAAGGCATGCGGCAATAGAGGCATGTGGCGATGAAGGCATGTGGTGATGAAGGCATGCGGCGATGAAAGCATGCGACGATGGATGCGTTGGTGTCATACAGCAGTGCCATGCGTCGGCACTATGCGGCAACATTATGCGTTGATAGTATGCGACAACAACGTTAGGCGATGAACTATGTGGCGGTAAGACAAGCCAGGATGGACACATGCGCCAACTGATGTATCCGAACATAGAAATGTTGCGGCAATTGGATGGGCGTATTTGTGGCTAGATGACCTAATATGAAGTTGGACGAACACTTATGAGGGTGGATGGACGCATCCAAGGACGTCATCCAGACATGTGGCTTGCTAGGAAGGAGTCTTAGGCCTTAAGTAAATGAGGTGGGTGCACGAGCAGACATGTAAAGTTAAGCCTTAAGTGCTGACTATGGAGGAGGAGGACACTTAAGATTGCGTTGATGTCAGGGATGCGTTGATAGTGTAAGGTGAAGACACATAAAGCAGAAGGTGGAAGAGGCTGGGAGTTGGCAGAAGATAAGGAAAACACTTGGATGTGATCAAGGGAAGAGGTATCGGGCAAAGGAGAAGGGTTGAACGCCTATAAAAGAGGGAGAACGCCTCACTTCAACCCAAACATCAGTTAAGTACATAAAAACCATAAATAAAGGAAAGAATAAGAGATATTCGAAGGAGGACAGGAAGTGTTTGGGCGGAGGTACAAGCAAAGGTGCCGAAGGGAACAGGGTTGTACAGATAGACGCATAGGCTAACTTCAAACAAGAAGATTTTCCAAACTATTCGTGCAAATCAGGTGATTTTTGAACCAAAAGTTTCTAAATTAAGTGTAGTTTCAGTGTGAGGGTGAATGAAATTCTAACTCTAAGGCTGTCAAATTCAAGGAAAACCGAGAGGTGCTCACCAGTGAGGAGAAAGTCGGGCTAGGAAGAATATACTTGAAACTCGAAACTTTTGCCAAGGAATTTCAAGGCAAAACTTTAAAGTATTATAGTTAAGAAATTTTTACACATTTTTGAAGAAGGAAATGTCTTGAGATAAGGCCCGAAAGAGTGAGTAATCTAATCTTAAAGTTAAACCTGAAATAGGGTCCATCGGAGGAACAAGGGAAATCGGGTGAATTGGGAAGAAAGTTCTCAATAGATCACTGTGAGTGGTTTCTTCTTTTGCTTTTTTAAGCATATTGTGAATTAATATGTTGTAGTTTATGCTATGAGATGTGTATGACGTTGGGATGGTCAAGAGGTCTGTGGACCTAGTGCCTGAGCCCAAAATAAATCCTTACAGGATGGTCAGGGGACCGAGGAGTCTAGTTCCTGAGCCTGTGGGAAGGAAAAACCTTGAATGGGATGGTCAGATGGCCGACAAACCTAGCTTCTGAACCCATGCAAGGGAGAACTATGTGCACATAGGTTTGAAATTTTTAGTTATGAAATGTTAACCATCTACCGTGTGTGTAGGTGGGTTTGTGAAAGTTTCATGATATGGCAGAGGTTTGCGTGGGAACCTCATGATAATGCTTGTAAAAGACTTGTATTTGTTTTACCACTCACTGAGCTTTGTAAAGCTCATGGTTTGTCTCTGTGTTTCTCTTGCAAGTAGCTGATGAGTCCAGGTTGCAGTGTTGGTCAAGGTCTGCCACAAGTCTAGAAATAGTATTGAATGAGATTGGTTGTCGTGATAATGTCTTTCATGTAAATGTAACTTGAATTTTTAAACTAGTTTCTAATTAAAACATGTAATATTTTTCCGTTGCTGTTAAGTAAGGTTATTAAAAAGAAACTAGTAGGTTAACCAAAGTAGCATCAGTTAATATCATGCCTCTCCTTGGGCTCAGGAGTATGAGCTCGGGGTGGGGTGTGACAATAAAACATTCTTGATGAATGTAAAATAATCATCTTATTAAATATTTGATGATATGAGGGTATAAAAATAACTCTATTTGTTCATAAACTTTTATTAAAAAAAAAAAAAAGCACAATATGAAATTTATTATACATTATATATATATTGATGATTTAAGCAGAAACTCGAAGAGATTTCAAAGGCAAATAGAATTTCTTGAAAAATAAATTGAGATGATAAGTTTTGTGTTAGCTTGTAAATAAAGCATAAAGTAGATGGAATTGCATCAATATATAAATATAAGATATTATATAGACTAGTTCCACCATTGAACATTCTTATGATGGTTCATTCACTTGGTGTGAAAAGTTTATATCATCTGATGTTAGAAAGACAATGAAGAACTTTGGGTCCCGAAGAACCATATTTTTTTTGGAAATAAGTGCATTTATATCTTTACTAGTTTATACGCTACCTGTCATAGCATAAACATAATATTCCTCTAAAGAAAGATATTGGAGTAAAGTTAAAAATATGTTGTGTTTTTATTTTTGAGAATTAGTTTACATAGATTTATTTTATTCTCATAAATTTAATTATGATCTAGTTGACTGTGAAGATATGGGTTACTTATTTAACCCATAAAATTAGATCTTAAACAAGTTACTTAGTACATAGAGAACAATTCTTGTATTATGTCAGTTTATGAAGCAAATCAATAACTACTTTAATCATGTTAAAACCTTGATGATGTACGACGCTAGCCAATAGTGTTATTATATGAAGATGATAAAGCATAAAGTATCGACATCACTATTCAACGAATTTCTTCAAAAGACAACTTGGGAGACTTATTGACGAAAGTGTTACCTACAACAACATTTGAGAAGTTAACACTATTTATATGTAACAACCAAAAGTATCAAGTGACATTTTCATGAGGGGACTAAATGTGCTGCACTTTTTTTCCCTTGACTATGGTTTTATCCCATTGGGTTTTCCTAATAAGGTTTTTAATGAGTCGGTCACCGAAGTATATAAAATAATGTGCTCTTTTCCCATCACTAGGATTTTTTCCCCATTGAGTTTTTTCCTAGTAAAGTTTTAACGAGACATTTATTTTACATACTATGGATATCTAAAGGGGAGTATTGTAAATATAATATTGTAGATATCATAACTTATTTATGTTACAACAAACCCATAACCTTCATAGGTTATCCAAATCTTATAACCTCCCTCATTAATTTTACCTTGTAACATACACTCCACCATGTCCTATAAATAAGGTTGTAAGGTGCTTTTGTAGATGACAACACAATTAAGTTCAATATTAGCTCTCTACTTCTCTTCTATTTTTATCTCTTGATTTGCTTTCATTGTTATTTTGTTGTTCATATTTCTTATTTCATCACAATATTAACCCTTTAACTTTTTTGCCCTTTTTAATCTGTTCGGTTTTAAAAGTTTTAGTTTGTAGTTGACTTTCTAACCGTATTTTTGGTAGGCTTTAAATGATAAATTTTCCATGGTGCATTAATTATAATAGTTATTATAAAGGTAACGTTATGCTAACCATCTAATTAAATCAATCCAATGCATTTATATCTCTTTTTCAAGTATAAGTGTGCCTAATTTCTATTATTAACTTTATAAGTTTATAGCATAGTGGATTGATTTTCACTCATCAAATTTCAAAAGTCACTTGTACCAGGTGGATTCCAATAGAAATTTTTCCCAAAAGAAATAATAAAATAAAATCCCAATGGGAAAGCTTTTTTCTTATGTGAATCCTTTTGAAAAAAAAGTTATTTTAGTCGCACAATGATCTTACAATTATTAATAATTTTTAGAGAAATTGGAGTACATAGCAACTTTTATGGTTGCATTTGGAAATATGGCAAAAACTAGAATCCTTCATATTTTTGGCAAACCAGCACTCCTACACGTGGCTTCTGATTTTCGTATTCTGATATTGCCCTCAATGAAGCAATCAAAATTCTTGTGCGAAAGCGTATGATCAATATTTGTCTCAATTATGTTATATGAATTTTAGAGAGAACGATAACAAAGAGACAAGATTAAACATGCTATTAAAAAGTTTAGAGGCAAAGGATGTTACCTTTGAAGATTAGCTTTCAAAACCTTCACCCAATAAGCGTCGGAACCTTATAGCTCTACATGAACCAATTCCACGAATAGGACACTATCAAGAGATTTCTCTACTATCCTCTTTGGACAAGGAGGTTTGTGGAAACTTTGTGGAAGAGAAGAAAAAAAAAACATAAAACTCCTTTCTCTGAGAGTATGTGAGAGAGACTGTGAGAGTATAAAATTTCAATCTTATTCCAACAATCTTTTCAACTGCGGACTATTAAGCAAATTTAAAGACAAGGAAGAGGGTAACTACCTCTCTCCACTCTCCCACTCTCCTACTTCCCCTGCAATGTGAGGGAGTTTAATTTAATTTAATAAATTAATTGAATTAAATGTGAATATTTAAATTAATTAATTTTAATCATATTATAGATGTGCATTTCTCACATAACCTACAGTTTTAATATGAATCTTATTCATATTAATTATAACCTATATAGTTTTAATATAAATCTAAGCTATATTAATTTAATACAAATATTAATACTCTCATATTATATAGTTTAATTTTGAATCTAATTCAAAATTAACTTTATATTATAATGTATATTAATTGTAACACACATAATTAGCATTATATTATTTTTTTTATCATATACAATCAATTCCCCTTACAATAATTTGAACTCTTCAAAAAAATTTCCACTTTAAAATCCTTGTTTAATCTATTTGTGAGCTAGAAAAGGGCCTAATGGACTTACAGTTATAAGCTCTAATGATTCATGATTAACTAATTAGACTCTTTAATTAAGTTAATCATCATTCATTAACTATGGGGCACTCCACTAAAGACCCATAGTTGCATTCCTATTAACTGTAGTATATTTATGTGTCCATTGAATTAACCATATTTTGTAAGCCAACCCTTCACAAATTGTTCGTAGTTCAACTAGGTCAAATTACCATTTTACCCCTGTAGATACCTCTTGTACCTTAAGTACCACTGATCCTCTTATGAACAATTTTGTTTAAGGTCCAAACGTAAATAATGTCTTCTTAGGCCAGTGAGAGGACGAGGTCTCATTGTTCAAGTCTCAGAGTCACCACTTAAGGAAACAATCTGTATACTTTCCCTAAAGTTGGAAAAGAGTGAATTTCATCTCATGAAGCTATGTTCCCAACTCCTCACGCGGTATCGTTCCCAAAATGGTAAGAATATTAAGTCGGCAACTAAGACCACTCTCAACCACACAAATTAAAGAACAACTCTTACAAACAAAAGTTCATAACTTATTCAGGATTAAGATCAAGTTACATGGTTATCGTGTAAAATATAAAACTCTTCAATTAAAGGTGTTATAAAGAATCTTGTACAAACTTATTGTATAGGATACCCCCAATTGTATGTTATCACATGGACGATTTGGATTGAATCATTTGTAACACTTACAACTATTGTAACATTTACAAAGTGAGTTGTATCCATAGTGTTACCAGGATAAGATATCCAACCTTATCCAGATACTATAGAACTTATTCCTTGAACGTGATCCAGTTGTATGTCAATTACATACTATTCAAGCTACACTAAATAACCTTGGATCTTAGTTTATTGGATTTTGAATTATGAAAATAATGTAGAATACTTTATTCATTAAATAAACACTTTATTTATTAATTAATTATTTTTTTTTACAAAATACATAGACTACGAGATTTAAGACATAAATCCTAACAAAATCTTCCACTTGACCTAATGTTAGTGGGATGTACAATACATGTAAAAGATAAATACAATAAACTAGGGCATACATTATACCCAATCATATCTCCCACTTGCCCTAATCTAAGTGATACATATCCTGTAGACCTAGATCTTTTAGATGAATCTTGAACATTTCAGCCGTTAAAGTCTTGGTAAATGGATCAACAATGTTGTGCTCTAATGCTATTTGCATAACAATCATGTCCCCTCGTTGCACACTCCCATATCAAATGACACTTTTATTCTATGTGCTTTCCTGCTTATAGCTTTGAGGTTCCTTCGAATTTTCCACAGCACCAATGTTGTCATAGTAAAGAGAGATAGGCGAAGACATATTTGGAATAACTTTCAAATCAATCAAGAACTTGCTCAGCCAAACAACTTCTTTAGCAGCTCCACAAGCAGCTACATATTCGTCCTCTATAGTAAAGTCTACAACACAACCTTGCTGAAGGAACTCATTTACAAGAGATCCATAAGCAGAAGCGGATCATCTAAAATCTATTTCGATTGAAAACATAAATTTACAATAAACACAAACAGATTATGCATTTTAAGTAAAATTACAACATGCTTTTAAACAAGAAATAGAGTTCAGAGATTATACCTTTGAAGAACACTTCTTCGCGTTAATCCTTCGAACTATCACAAACTTCTCGAACAGTCACAAGCTCCTCGAACAGCAACAAAAAATGAACCAAAAATGTGAAGACACTAAAACTTGGAGACCTTGGTACTCTCAAGGTGAGAACCCAGGAGTGGTGGGCTCTGACTATTCTGGTTAAAAGGAAGTTTGAGAGTTTGAAGAAAGAAGACGATTGAGGAAGTGCACTATCGTATAGCAAGATTCTCCAATCGTGTAGTTCAAAGCTTTTATCGTATAGGCTCGGTGTAAAATTTGTAGTGTGTTCTTTCGTATGGTCTAAAAGAAAAAATGATTTTTTCATTTATTCCATTTTGCCATAAAAACCAACTAACCATCCACTAAGGTGGCTAGGGAGAAAAAAGGGATTAATTATCTAAAATGATAAATAATATAAATATATATGAAAACCAACTTATCATATTATATTTATAACCTATAGTTTTAATATCACATCATATGTAATATTTAAACCATAGTTCTTTTCTCCTTCATTTAATTTAAATCATATTTATATCAAATTTCTCCAATTAATGTATCTCATATATCATATCAATTATATCACATATAATTGAACAAGTTTAATCATATCATATATAATCAAACTCCCTCTTGTCAATTTGAACACTTCAAAATGACCCAAAAACTTATTCTCAACTTGAATCTATTAAGCTACCAAGGGGTCCTTATGGACCTGTAGCTTGAAGCTCCAACGGTACGTGAATAGCTGACTAAACTCTTTAGTCACGAGATCCACCATCCGTTAACTGTCGAGCACTCCACTAAAGACCGATAGCTGCACTCTTCTCACTACAGATATATTTCTGGGTCCATCAGATATAACCAGTCAACAGTACGATAACCCTTCACAGATTACTCATAAGTACAGTTGGGCTAATTTATTATTTTGCCCCTGTAGTTATATCTAACTCCTTAAGTACCACTGATTCCTTTAATGAACAACACATCATAGTTCTACTATGAGTGGACACTTCTTGGGCCTTGAGAATGTGTATGGCGCCACATCATTCAAGCCCCGGAATCAGCCCTTAAAAGAGCAATCTACTTACTCCTACTTCAAAGAAGAAGTGAATTCTATCTTGTGTACTTGAGTTCCCAGCTCCCTAATCAGACGAATCCCCAAAGTGGTAGGTTTGAGTCGACAATCTGGTCATTCACACCCATGCAAATTAAAGGATCGCTCTCATAGGCAGAAGTTCCCAACTCACTCAAGATTAAGGTCATGTTACTTATGGTCATCCTAGTGAAATGAAAGTCTCTGTCATGAACGTTATATAACAAGACTAAACACTTTGTGGTTTGGTCTTATACAAACTCGTTTGTATAGGACACCCCCACCCGCATGTCTCCACATGAATGATCAGGATCAGATCATCTATAGCACGTCACAACACTTATAATATCTACAAAACGGGTCGTATCCGTAGTGTCACTAGGATAAGGTTTCCCTCCTATATCCATATACTACAGACCATTTAGGTTATCCTTGAGGCATGATCCATTTGTATGTCTCCACATACATGCTTAAGTTACAACGACAACCAGGGAACATAGTTTATTGGTTTGTGGTAAAACCAAATAAAATATCTCATATTTCATAGACAATAGTGAAGAAAGTATCTCATATTATTACATCACAAGCATTTGTTCATACAGGTGTTTACAAACTACAAGACCCTACGAGAGTTTAGGGCATCAACCCAACAAACCCTTCACAGATCACTCGTAAGTACAGTTGGGACAATTTACCGTTTTTCCCCTATAGTTACATCTAACTCCTACAATACCACTGATTCCTCTAATGAACAATACATCATAGTTCAAGCCTCGGAATCATTCTTTAAGGGAGTAATCTATCTACTTACCCATGCTTTAGGGAAGAAGTGAATTCCATCTTATGTAGTTGAGTTCCCAGCTCCTCAGTTAGACGAATCTTCAAAGTGGTAGGTTTCAGTCGACAATCTAGCCACTCACACCTATGCAAATCAAAGGACCACCCTCATAGGCAAGAGTTCCCAACTCACTCAGGATTAAGGTCATGTTACCTATGGTCATCCTAGTAAAATGAAAATCACTGTCATGAACGGCGTTATATAACGAGACTAAACATTTTGTGGTCCAGTCTTATACAAACTTCTTTGTATAGGACACCCTTGCTCGCATGTCTCCACATGAATGATTAGGATTAGACCATCTGCAGCACTTTCCAAGTCTTGTAACATCTACAAAGCGGGCCATATCTGTAGTGTCATCAGGATAAGGTTTCCCTCATTTATCCATATACTACAGACCATTTAGGTTATCACTTCACGCATGATCCACTTGTATGTCTCCACATACATGCTTAAGTTACAACGATAACCAGGGATCTTAGTTTATTGGTTTGTGGTTAATGCAAATAAAATATCTCATATTTCATAGACAGCAATGAAGAAAATATCTCATATTATTACATCACAAGCGTTTGTTCATACAAGTGCTTACAAACTACAAGACCCTATGAGATTTAGGGCATCAACTCCAACAAGTTAGACTGTGACTTATTGTTCATTAGAGGGATCAATGGTACTTAAGAAGTTAGATGTAAGTATAAGGGCAAAATGATAATTTTGGCCTAGCTGTACTTATGAATAATTTGTGAAGGGTCATCTCACTATTGACTGGTTATATCCAATGGACAAAGAAATATATTTATAGTGCAAAGAGTGCAACTATCAATTTTTAGTGGAATGTACGACAATTAATGGAGATTGAATAATTTAATTAAAGAAGTTTAACTAATTATTCAAGTACCATTGGAGCTTCAATACAAGTCCATGAGGTCCCCTCTGTAGTTCAACAGGGATTAAATGAGAATCAATTTCGGATTAATTTGAATTGTTCAAATTAAATGAGAGAATTAATTATATGTGATATACTTAACTTAATTTAATTATATATGATATAATTAATATAATGTATTTGATACATTATAATATAAAGTTCATTTAAGAGGAAATAAATATTTGAATATGATTCAAATATTAATTATGTGAATTGGATTCATATAATTAAATTTAGTATAAATGTGATTTATATTAAATTTCATGCATTATTGAGAGAAATAAAACTAAAGGTTATGTTGTATCTGATACAATATTAAATCTATAGGTTATGTGTTATATTTGATATAACATATAGTTTAATATATATTATATGATAAGGTGGTTATTATATATATATATTAATTCATTTATTAAAATAATGTGATGAATTGTTTTATTAAATTAATTTTAATTTTTAAATTAATTTTAAAATAATATTATTCACATAGACATCACATTTCTAATGAGATTAGAAATTAAGTTTAATCTTTTAATCATTTTAATAGGATTAAATTGGTCTTAATTAAAAGATTAAATTTGTAGCAAATATATTTATAAGGAACATTTTGTCTAAGGCTATTTTTATCTAGGCTGGAGTATTTAAATTGATGGAAATGTAATACCATTACCTGGAAACTTACTTGGAAAGGTGAATTAGATAGATTTGCTATAAGTATGCAATTGTTGATTAAATTTTATTGAAGTGTTTAATAAACATTAATCAAAATTGTTTGATTATCCAAAGAAAAAGTTACTTTTGGGCAAACTTAAACAAACACTTAGCTAAAATCAGTAGCTGGATTTTCCTAAGTTAAAGAACCCTAGGTAAAACACTCAATGGGAAAAAAAATGGGGTATATGATACTTCATTTTTCATTTTCACGTTTCTCCCTAAAGTTCACACTGTGCCATCTATACTCGGCCTCGAGGCGCCTTTGCTTATGCCCCCCTGCGGATGGTGTTTGTATACGTCAATATCAAGGTGAATAGAGAGGGTCTTTATAGTAAGTGCGAGCGGAATGTGTGTCAACATATCCCATGGTCTCTCTCATTAGTTTGTAGTAAATTTTCACGCTCGACCTCAAGGCACCTTTGCTTGTGTCCCTCTACGACTGGCAGAATCATCATTCTCTACCAAACAAGTCTCCAAGACAAATAAATCACATTTACTATCTTTAGACTTCATCCTCTTGTGGAGAGTAGTGAGACCAATATCAGAACCTAAATAAGCTCCAATTTCCATTTCAAAGAACAATTCTCACCGATGAACTTTAACTGAGTCAGCAACAATTGCTTTCTCTTTTAGTCCCTTGACATTCAAGAAAGACTAGATATTATCTTGGGAACTGACACCACTGGTTTTATTGTCATCCATCCCTTTTTGCTCAAAAAGTGAGAACTGACATTCAATCAATTCTTGCAACGATTCCATGATCTAACGTGCAATGACCATGTTATCAACCCTGTTGGCTAATGCATCAAGTATGCTAGCCAAAATGTGAAGTTGGGCTATCGAATTAGCCTTTATCCACACATCATATGCATTACGAACATTTCGCGATGCTCCAAAGGTCGAGACTTGACGACACTCCTCAACCATGACAAACTGGAGGTTGTTTACCACGAAATATGTTTTAAGAGATTTTTTCTAGTGTATGAAAACGGTCAAATTAAAAGAGGCAACTAACAAAAAATTATACATGTTGCTGAAAAAAAAAACACATTGATCTACATTAGATTTTAGCAAATACTCTTTAAAACAAAATCCAATATGGTTTAGATAAATCTAAATGAACCCCGTGTGACATTTAATTTTGCAATGACGCTTCAATAGTTTAGGACAAAAGCCACCGAAGGATAGTCAATTTATCCCTTCTCTGAATTGAGACACTCTCAACCAGTCATTAACACCAGAACAACTCTCGTTCCTATCACAACTAGCCATCATTTACTTAGTCAAGAAATCATTAACTTGCTTAACAATTTCCCGTAAGTGTGACCTTTCATTTTTTATCCTAAAGTTCCACCCCAAGCAGCCAATTCGAAGGAAAAAAATCCAATTGGGGCAAAAACTAAAGCGACCCTATCCATTAATGGAGTTCACATTGATATTGACCAACCGCACAAACCATCCGAAGGGGTACGCTCCCAGAGCACCACGAGGCTGTGCAAGAAGATCTCACGGTGCAAACCAATGAAGGAGACCACAGGATATGTTGACACACATCCTTCACTCACTTACTATAAATACTCTCCCCATCCAC
The DNA here is from genome assembly GCF_009727055.1 of Benincasa hispida. Taxonomy (NCBI): domain Eukaryota; kingdom Viridiplantae; phylum Streptophyta; class Magnoliopsida; order Cucurbitales; family Cucurbitaceae; genus Benincasa; species Benincasa hispida. The sequence continues at coordinate 41,450,034 of NC_052350.1, forward strand.
CTTGATATTGACTCATGCAAACACCATCCGAAGGGGGATTCTCCCAGGGCACCACGAGGCCAAGCATGAATCTCACGGTGTAAACATTCAGGGAGAAACATGAGTGGAATTGGCATATCATATATAACTTTTCCTCCCACTGAGTATTTTATAACCTAGGATTTAGTTTACTTAGAAAAAACATGGCTAAAGATTTTAACTAAGTGACTTTTTAGGTTTGCCCAAAAGTAGCTATTACTTTAGTAAGTTGAACAACTTTTGATCATCATTCATTAAACTCTTTAACGAAGTCTTTTATCAACTGTTGCATGATTGGAGTAAATCTATCTAATTCACCTTTCCAGATAGGTTCCGAAGTAGGGGTGTTCTGTTTCCATCAACTTAAATACCCCAACCTAGACAGAACCAGCCTTAGACAAAAGATCCCTTATAGACAGATTTAGTACAAGTTTAATCTTTTATGGAAATCAATTTAATCCTATTAAGTCGATTTAAAAGATTAAACTTTGGTACCTAATCTCACTAGAACCATGAACTTAGATCTATCTCAATCAAATTTTAAAACCCTTTTAAAACATGAGTTTTACCTAAGTCTGCATGCAACTCTTTCTTATTGATTTTAGTTCTAATTTCCATTATAACACTTATAAACAGAAACAACTAAAACTAATCACAATGCAAGGAAACACATACAAGGCATTCATAACTCTTATAAATAAGCCTAAGTGTCATGCTTCATGCATTGTTCATTCATTACTACTGGTATATAACACTTATACAGTAAAATAATGAAACAAGCATACATGCTCTCATACACCCTTATACTATAACTTTTATGATATAAAGATGATGCATGTATAAATATAACTCTTATATTATATGATACATGAGCATGCTTTCTTGTAATTTCATCGTGTCATTTACTATATTATAACACTTATAATATATGATGCATGAATAAAATACATAACCTAAGGTGGGTTTTAAATCTATATGTCATATACTATGGCATATAAATAAACATATATCTCATGTACATTAAGTAAAAGTTGATGAACCGGGATAATTAGCCTCAAATCCACAAGAATAAAGCTAACTGTTACAAAAAACAATGAGTCTACCGTTCAAACAGGCGAACCGGGTTTTTAACCGTCTGGGTTAAGATCGCGCCTCCTTGATCGTCTAATAAATCCTTGTGATCGTCTAGCAATGTTGTATGAGCATAAACGATCGTTTAGCAACAATCGTGTACCTTTGACTATACGATGAAGCATGAAGGTTATGTGATCATTCAGCACACATCATGCAACATAAGCCTTAAATGATCAAGTAGACAACAACGATGCGGTGAAGCATAATCGTCTAAACAATTGTTAAGCAAGCGTAAGGTATCGTATACCGGGTGATCGTGTAGTCAGTGACTATGCGATGACGCATGCTAAACTACACGATCGTTTAGTGCGCACACCTTTTATTAAACGATGAGCATCAAATACCCTATGCGATCGTTTACCCCAAGCATCCACATGATCGAGCAACCAACACTACACGATAGAATAAACTTTTTACCCCATCGTTTAGCATTAGCTATACGATCGTTTAGTAAATGCTACACGATCGGACAGAACATTTCTACAGGATTGTTTAGCCAAATCTCAACAATCGTTTAGCTTGGGCTACACGATGCGACCAACCTTTGGTCTTATTTTTCAATGAGAACTGCATCTCCATGCTTCGAAACTGCATCACGAACGACTCAAAATACAAACTCGATTGCTTGTTAATTATGCCCAAAAATGTAGGGGCCCTTACAAATTAACACTTTGTAAACTTAAAGAAAGCTTTAAACAAAGGCAACTATCACGTAAACATCCATCAACACATCCACAAATACATTTAACTCTTAAATGCATTGCAGAACAAACTTAAAACTCACCACGACTGTAAAAGAAGTTTATTACAGTAAATGGAATTTGGAATATCAAAACAACCTAGCTCTGATACCAATTGAAGGAAATCTTAAAATAGAGATCTTCATGAGCAGCGGAAGTGGATCGTTCCAAATTCCATTCAGATTGAACACAATAATTATAGTCTTAAACGAAAATGAATAGATTATACATAATCAGAAATTATAGCATGCTATAAGATGATACAAGGGATAGAGGATGCATACTTTTGAAAAACCATTCTTTATGTATCCCTCGATCATCTCCAATGCATCCAATGCAACGCTCGTACATAACGAACAGCACACAACCCCCATGAACGTCTGAATGCTCCTCAAACAAAATCGAGTCCAACTCAATTCACAAACGGATGTAGAAACTACCATAAGTGTTACCTTGGTATTCTCGATGTGAAAATTCAGAAGTTGTGGGCTCTGTATGATCTTAGCCTGAAGAAAAGATGAGGTATACGATCGAGTAGACGATTGAGTAAGTAGGAGATATGAACATTGTCTATCGCATAGACGATGTACTCAATTGTTTAGTAAATTGAAGCCTGTCATAAAGACTTTGCTACTCGATCGTGTAGCAATGATCAATGAGTAACTATCGTATAGTCAACTCTAAACGATCGTGCATGCTCTCAATAGCTATCGCTTAGTAAAAACTATTTCTACTTGATAGCCTTTTACCATGAGTTTTTTTCGAATGAAATCAACTACAAATTTTAGAAAAAAAAATTTCTTTTATCTCATGGTTACCACAAAACTTCCAATAACCTTCCATTCAAATGGTTATTAGAGAAAAAGAATTAATTATCATATAATTAATATATTATAAATAAATATGATAACCAACTTATCATATTATATTTATAACCTATAGTTTTAACATTTCATCATATGAAACATATAAACCATGGTGCTTTTTCTATTTTATGGTACTTAATATAAATCATATTTATATTAGTTTCTCCAATTAATGTATCTCATACATTAAATCAATTATATCACATATAATTGAACTATTTAATTATATCACATATAATTAAACTTCCTCTTGTTAATTTAAATACTTCAAACTAATCCAATATCTTATTCTCAACTTGAACCCATTGAGCTACCAAGGGGACCTCATGGACCTATAACTTGAAGCTCCAACGGTACATGACTAACTGACCAAACTCTTTAGTCATGAGATCCACCATCAGTTAACTGTTGGTCACTCCACTACAGATCGACAGCTGCACTCTTCGCACTACAGATATATTTCTGTGTTCATATGACCAATCAACAGTGTGAGGACCCTTCACAAATCGCTCGTAAGTACAGCTGGGTCAATTTACCTTTTTGCCCCTATAATTACATCTAATTTCTTAAGTACCACTGATTCCTCTAATGAACAATAAGTCATAGTCCTACTATGACTTAGTCCTCTCTTCCAAATAGAGGGTGTGGCCACTATATTCAAGATCCGAAATTAGTCGTTAAGGGATCAATTTATCTACTTACCCCTGCTTTGGGGAAGGAGTGAATTTCGTCTTGTGTAACTGTGTTCCCAGCTCCCTAATAAGACGAATCACCAAAAAGATAGGCTTGTTGAGTTGGCAATCTAGTCACTCTCACCCATACTAATCAAAGGACCGCCCTCATAGGCAGGAGTTCCCAAAACATTCAGGATTAAGGTCATGTCACCTATGGTCATTTTAGTGAAATGTAAGTCTCAATTATCAACCGCGTTATATAAAGAGACTAATCATTTTGTGGTCTTATCTTATGCAAACTCTTTGTATTGGACACCCCCGCTCGCATATCTCCACATGAATGGTCAGGATCAGACCATTTGTAGCACTTTACAACACTTGTAAATATCTACAAAGCGGGTCGTATCCGTAGTGTCACCAGGATAAGGTATCCTTCCTTTATCCTTATATTACAGACCATTTAGGTTATTACTTAAGGCATGATTCACTTGTATGTCTCACATACATGCTTAAGTTATATGAAATAACCACGGATCTTAGTTTATTGGATATGAGTAAATGCAAATAAAATAACACTTATTTTATTATTAACAATGTGCGTAGAAAATATTTACAAACTAGAAGACCATCGAGAGAATTAGGACACCAATCCCAACACAAAATGGTAGGCATATTGGGTCGGCGAACTGGTCACCCTCACTTATACAAATCAAAGGACAATTCCTCGTGAACAGAAGTTCATAATATACTTAGGATTAAGACTAAGTGTCCTAGGTCATCCTATTGAAATAGAAACCTAACTAGTTAACGGTGTTACATCTAATGGTTACTATTTCACAGTACAGTCTTATGCAAACTCATTAAATAGGATACCCTCACTCGCATGTCAACTATAAGAACGCGTTAGATCACTATATTTGTATCAAATACAATGTGAGTATCCATAGTATTACCAGGATAAGGTACCCAACCTTATCCCTATACTATAGACCCTTCAAGTTGTATCTTGAACATTGATCCCTATATGTCTCCACGTACAGTTCAAGACTCATAAGGAAACCTTGGATGTTAGTTTATTGGATTTAAGGTTATTAAGACAAAATAGACAAACAACACTAACAAAAACATTTATTGAATTAACATCTATAACTCTTTATTGATGGTGGTCAATTAATAACATTTACTATCTACGAGTTTTAAGGCATCAAACCCAACAACTATTTGATGAAGTTAGGTGAGTGTTGATACATCTTGCCCCTTTTGCAAACAATTGAAGTGTTGTAGCTTAAGTTCTAAGCTTTAGGAACCTTTTGTTTGTAGTTTCAAACTAATTTGATCACATCTAATTACCAACCAACAATCATTTAGGCTCCTTTGGTGAAGTTATGTAGGTAACAACAAGTTTTATGCTCTTTCAAACTCAATTAAAGTGTTTGATATTGTTGTGGTGTTTAACATGGTGGAGTGTTTTGATGTATCCTACATTGATAGGTGTTTAATAAGGCTGTTGATTTTCGAGCTTCTTTTACGCTTATATCTCTTGAACTATTGTATTTTAATAATTAGAACTTGTTTTAACTAAAAAAGCTTTTGTCTTGGTTGATGAACCGAATGATTGTTGTCTGTTAAAATACAATTTTTTTATTACATGATCCATTGGCTCCACTTTGTATTTCAATTATTGATTGTAAATGTAGAGCCATTCTTCAACAAGTTGATCTATATATTTTTTGGAGGCACTGTTTAGACTTAAATTTCTTGGTTTTAATATTTTTCTCTTTTCGTTCGTAGATTTCAATGAGTTGAGGATAACATTTGATGAAACTTTGACTTTGAAGTTACCTAAGACTGTTGTGGTGCTTAAAGGAGGATGTAGCCTCTCTTTCTTATTATTATATATGCTTTATGTTTTATGATAAGGATCATAACTCATTTTTTGTTATTAAGTATATTGTGTCAAAATGAGTTTTATTGTTGGGAGAGATAATTTGTAACTTTTGAATTATTCATGAGGTTGTTAGTGTTGTAATATTGAAAGTATTAATATAGAATTGTAATTTTGGAATTATTCATATAAATGAAGTTTACTAACGTTGTAGACATAAAATTGTGAATATATATTCTTTGTTTATATGGTTGAAAAGATTGGAAATGTGTGTGTTGTTTATTTGGTGATGAATATTGTTTGTCTTATATATATCGATATGATTGTTGGACACAAAACTTGAGCAATTAGATAGGTAATTTCTAATAATATAATTTTCTTTTAAAAAAAACAAATTTGACAAGTAAAACGTATCAAGTATTAATTAAGTGGTCAGTTTTTGGGTGTCAAGAAGAAATTATATTTGACAACTAAAAACTGTCAAGTTATGAAAACCTTGATTCATAATAAATGTCAAGAACTTAGATACTTGACACTTAAAATAAGCCAACAGATCTCATATACTTGATAGTTATAACGTATCAAGTAAATTGTAGTTTGACGCTTCTAGCTAGTAAAAAAAAATTTCTTATTCTTGACATTTTTAAAAACGTCAAATAATACTAATACTTGACTACAAAAAAAATTAAGTAATACTGTTTTTGGAGTAGTGAAACATTATAGGAAGTGTTATGTTTCTAATAAACTACACTGGACCTGATATACACATAATCTTGATAAAGATCATCGAATTTTTCTTCGTCGTTTATTAAAATTTTAAGGGTACAATAGATTATTGTTTGCATTTTAATAAATTTATATCATATTAGAAGGATATTGTGATGCAAATTGGGTAATATACAATGAAAAAGTAATAACCACTAGTGGATATAAGTTCTATCAAATTAAAAAAAAAAAAAAAAAAAAAATCATGAAAAGAGTATTAAAAAAAGAAAAAAATTGTTTTTAAAAATTTCTAAACATTTTTTAGTACCATCAAATTTAAAAAAATAATAATAGAAATTTTATCAATACCATCAAAAGAGTTTTTTTTTTTTAACTACTTGAATATAGATTGAGATATGGGATTACTTGAGTTAAATGGAATTCTCCCTTTATTTGTTTGTTTATTTTAAACTTATTCTTGGAACATCAAACTCCTATTGTTTTTTATTATTATGTTTTTATTTTTTGGAAGACACCATCCTATGAATTACTTGTTATAGTTTATTGCTTGAAATGTTCGTTAGGGGGAAGTCTTACATCGTATTTAACTTACTAAAAATTATTATAGTTCTTTTTCTTAATACAAAAATTATTATACTTCAAAAGTATATTTATTGAAGAAATTTTATAATTGCCCTTATTGATTATAAAATAAAGAGGCACTTGTAAAAAAAAAATTAAAAAAAAAAAACACTGAATTAGGCTCATAGCTACGTATTAATTGTTTGCAAAAATAACAAAAACAAAGCCTAGTCCACATATAAAATATATAAAATGTCGCTAATGTACTCACTATTGATATGTACTAGATACACTACTAATATACACTTGATACACTTGGCTGATATACTCGATATACTTGATAATATTATGTTTGACTGATGTACTTGATATACTTGTCAATTATGCCCTCATTTATATTGTTGATAAACTTGACTGATATACTTGATGAAGATGCACTTAACTAATAAATTGGTAATAAAGTTGTCAATCATTTATGTGTTTTTACTGTTGATAAACTTGATACACTTGATTGATATACTTGATAATGATATACTTGACATTAATACGGCTGATAAACTTGATAGTGATGCAATCTTTTGTAATGTATTAATACACTTGACATATATATTGTTGATATATTGATGATAAAATCTACATTAAAATATTTAAATTAGATAATTGCAGTAGGCCTAAACCCCATCAATAATGAATTACTTCATCTATATGTAAGTCAATTCGAGCTTAACTCAATGATATTTAATATGCACTCTCTCTCAAAAGTTTGATCCCTCGAGAACTATTGTATTGAAAGAAAATAGGCAATGTCATTAGTTTTTTTTTTTTTTTTCAAAGAGAGCTTGTACTAATCTTTTAATGACATTTAGGGGAAGCTTAAAAGATTGGCAAACTTTAGGGGAAGCTTTTTCCACCTATCTCACTTAATGCTGATGAAATCAAAGAAGGGAAATACCATAGAGTTGTATCACACCAATCCCTTTAACTTTTCTTTTCTTTTTCTAAGAAACCACTTTAACTTAATTTTGAGAGTTCCATGAACATGAAGCAAAGAGCTTTCTTTTCTTTTTTTTTTTCTTTTCTATTTTTTTTTTCTTTTCTTTTCTTTTTGTTGTTGTTAAAATGTCGTCTTTATGATATTTTGTCTTTATATTTTTAATAAATTTTAAATTACCTTCAAAATTAATTAAAAATATTTTTCATGCTAACAAAAAATGCTAATAAAGATCTTTTTATTATTATTATTTTTCAAGAAAAAGTAAAAAAAAAAAAATAGTAAAGTCTATTTTTAAAATTTATTGAAACGATAATACGGGATTAAAATGATATTTTAACATTAACAATACCACATTAGTCCATATATTTAAAAGTTTTTTCGATTTTAATTCCTATATTTTCAATTGTCCAATTTTAGTTCTATTTTCAATAAATTTTAATTTGAGTCTCTCAAAATTAATTTTTATTGAAATTGGTTAAATAATAATAATGATTTTCATGCAAGGAAATAGAATGTGTGAATATATTTTCAAATTTTATTATAAAGTTGCTAATAGAAAACAAAAAAAAATATTTTTAGGAAATCAATAATAAACTAATAGTGGAATTAAATTTATGATTTATTAAAAGTATATAAATTAAAAGACGATTAAAATTATAGAAACTAATAAATAAATAACGTTAAAGTATAAATCAAAACCGTCTATTAAGTCAACCTCCACTTTTTTTTTTTTTTTTCTTCTTTTTAATCTATTCCGGTTTTAAAAGTTTTAGTTTGTAGTTGGATTTCCAACCGTATTTTTGGGCTTGAAATGATAAATTTTTGACTTATGAGTTTGGTGCATTAATTGTAATAGTTATTATAAAGGTAACGTTATGCTAAACATCTAATTAAATCAATGCAATGCATTTATATATATATTTAGAATAGGTAATGCATTTATATTTGTTGTTCAAGTACACGTGTGCCTTTCATTCAAAAAATAAAAAAAATAAACAGGAGAGTTGCAAAAATGTCGAAAAGAGTTATTAAAATTAGGTCCATAGTTCAGTATATAAATTTTGTATAAATGACAAAATATTTAAGCTCAATCCAATTTTACTGATGGATTGAAATTAAAAAATTGAAAATACCCTCGTTGACTTTTGAATCAATTTGCCTTGTGTTCATAAATTGGATTAAGTTGGATTGAAAGATTTTTTAGACCCAACCCAATTGTTCGAGTTGTAATTGAATTAGGTTGAAAGACTTTTTAAACTCAATCCAATTGTTCGGGTTGTAAATTTCTTCAACCCAAATAATTCTTATTAAAAAAATGAATTCAACCCAATCATAAAATATTTGGGTTTGATTGATTCGGGTTAATTGGATCATTTGTTTAAAATTTTGTTCTAAAAAGAAGTAAAACGTAAATATGTAAAAATACAATTTAAATATTTTTATATATTGAATTAAGATTAACAATTCAATTTCAATTTATATAGTAAAAATCTTCGTAAGAATAAATTATTCAAAAAATATTTGAATTAAATAAAATTAAAATCAATATAGATATAAATAATTGTGTTATAAGTAAAAGAAAATTTATTTTAAAGTTAATAATAAACTGAATCCATAAACGAATTCAATCTATAAAATTTTTATATATTTGAACTCAACTCAATCCAAATGAATTGATAACTCAAATCAAACTCGGTTAGATTAGATTGATGGATTTTTTCTGATCCCTATGCCCCCACTTCTCTTCCTCTTCAAGAAACTTTAGGGCTTGCTGCTTCTCGATTGGCTTCTAATTCCTTTCTCTTGGACATCGATTGCCTTCTGATTCATTCCTCTTCATCGTCGATCCCTTCCTCTTCCTATTTGATTTCTTCAAAAATTCCCACCCAAAAATAGAATCACATCGTCGACATACATAGAATTAATAAAACTGCTTCATGATTTTTCATGCGCCCCTTCCTCCTGCACCTGAAAAGCCCCGCCTCAAATCTTTGATGAAAAAGAAGAAGGAATTACTAAGAACCGGAGTGAGTTCGGGTAAATCGGTGAAGAATTTGGTGGTTTTTGATCGGTAATTGTGTAAAATTCTGCCGGAGAAATTGACGACGGCTCAAAAGAACAAGCAGCAGGGATGGGTTGGAGTGTGAAATCCTCTTATAGAGATCATTTCCGAGTTCCAACTTATCTTTAATGGAATCTGAGGGGAGAGTTTTTTTTCTTCCCTAAATTGATTCATTTTTTAAAAAACGTAAATCTCTTGTGTGATTATGAATATATTATGTGTATAAATGAAGTTAGAGGGAAAATTATAATTTTGTTGTCGGTGGATTACAAGTGAATGATTAGGGAATGGAGGATGTAAATTTGGAGGGTTGAGATGAGAGTCATTTTAGTAATATGGCCAATTAGATAATAATTACATGACCTACTTAATATCTAATAGAAACCATGTGTCAATCAGATATAATAATCACATGACAATCAAATAGAAAATACTTAATATTTAATGAAAATCACATGACAACTAGTGGAAATTAGATATGAATCACATGTTAATCAAATAGAAACCATAAACTACTTAATATCTAAATCACATGGCAATCAGAGATAGGAAATAGATAATAATCACATGAAGTGAAATTGAAATTACAAAGTACTTAATATATAATGGAAATTTATGATAATCAGAGATATAAATCACAAGACGATCAAATAGAAATCACAAAATACTTAATATCTAATGAAAATCACATGACAATTAGAGATATTAATCAAATGATAGCAATCAAATGCTTAATATCTAATGAAAATCATCTGATAACAATCACATGGCAATTAGAGATAACAATCAAATAACAACAAATAACAATCAAACAGAAATCACAAAGTATTTAATATTTAATGAAAATCACATGACAATCAAATAAAAATCATAAAGTATTTAATATCTAACAAAAATCAAATAGTAATCCGATAGAAATCACGAATTATCAAATCTTACTCTAGTTGATGAATCAATCTTAATCTCTTCAAATCCCATCAAATTCACCTCAAGGTAAGAACACTCATTGCGATGTATTTGATTCATTATTCTACCTTTTTCAATTCCCATATTTTGCTTAATATAAAAACACAAGTCGTGATAATTTATTTCAAAAATACAAGTTTGTGATATTAGCGATAAAAAGTGAAAATTTGCAAGTTGGCTATCAAAATAGTAATTTGCTCATTGAATCCGCTTTCCTTCCTTCTCTATATATATTCTAAATAATCTTCACCTCCTAATTCTCACACTAAAAAGATAATCAGAAATCGACTTCTTCAAGAAATTTGTAAATCGAAACCAAACAAAATCTTTAATGTAATTTTAAGTAATTAAGAGCAATCGTGAATCGAACGAAATCAATTTGAAATCTTAGGGCTGCTGGTACTGTACAATGTCAAAGGTTGTAAAGCACAGAAGAAAAATATGGAAGATGAAGACTGATTTTAATTACAAGGGTAATTTTGGAATAAAAAAATAAATATGAAAATCCTGGTCTGAATAAATAACGTGATTTTAGTCATTTTAATAATTTTCAAGATTTTGACATATTTGCAAAAATTCAAATTTTGATGACATAGTTGCTAAACCATAATCTTAATTTGATACCTATTACAATTTCTCAAAAAAAAAATGACTTTACAAGTTTATACCATAGTGGATGGAAGTTTTTTTAATCTACAAAGTACCATACTCCTCTTATTCATATTAGGGGTGTTCAAAAAATCCGATGACCCGAAAAAAACGATCAACCCAATCTAACTCATGCGGTTTGGGTTGAGTTGGATTAGGTTTAAATAAATTAAATTTTTGTGAGTTGGATTGATTCATAAGTTCACCTAAAATGGCCTGAACCAACCCGAACTTATTATTAACTTTACAATGTATATTTTTTTACTTATGATACAATCATATATACATATATTTATTTAAGTTTTATATTTATTTTTTTTTTTTGATAATTTATTCTCCAACGACTAAACAGTTTTTTAGCACTTTGGAAAGAAAATATTCATTATATAAATTGAAATTGAGTTGTTAATCTTAATTCAATATATGAAAATAATTAAATCAAATTTTTACATATTAACAACTTACTTTCTTTTAGAACAAAAATAACCGATCAACCCGAACCAATCCAACCCAAATATTTCATGGTTAAGTTGGGTTGAGTTTATTTTTTAAGAAGGGTTATTTTGGTTGAAGAAATTAACAACCCGAACAATTGGGTTGGGTCCAAAAAGTTCTTCAACCCAACCCACGAACACCCCTAACTCACACTATAAATTTAGCTTTATAAATATTTGTAAACTTCACATTAATGTCACTAAATCCCAATCTATTTTTAAAAATACATTGACATGACATTCAATAAGTAGAGATAGTATGAAAAATGGTCGAATTAGTTTTTCACTCATAAAAGTTCAAAAGTCAATAACCAATTATGCTAAGTGGATCCAATTGAAATCTCTCCAATAGGATGGAAGAAAACAAAGCTTTTTTCTTTCTAAGTGAATCCTTTTGAAAAAAAAAAGTTTCTTGATTCAGATTATGATTTTTTATTATGAATGTAATATTTAGTAGATATTCATAACCCGCAAAAGTTATAAAATTCTATAACCTCTCATTGAATATCATCTTGTAACATATATCCTTCTATGTCTTATAAATAGTATTGTATGATGACTTTGTAAGATACGTCACAATTGAGTTCAATTGTTCTCTCTACTTTCTTCTCTTTACTTTGCTCTCTAATTTACTTCTTTTGTGTTTTTGTTTTGTTTTTATTTTACAATACGTTATCAGCACGAATCTCTACCACTTTAGGGATTTTGTAGAAATTGAAGTCGATTCATTATAATGCAACAACGTTAAAAACATGTTAGAATTATCTACATATTTTTAAGATACTTAGAATTTAAATTTGGAATATGGTGGGTATTTTTAATTAAGGTAGTTTGGCCTTTTTTTGTTTCTTATTTTTGGCAATATACATTTTGATTAGAACTACTTGGGTCCAAATTTTTATATTAAAACTCAGCTCACAAAAACATGGTCTTTTATTCTTGAAAAAGATGAATGTTGGTGAGTTTTATCTTTACATCAAAAGATATAGGCTAAAGTAATTGGCTTTAAAGTTGCCGAAATTTTTGTTTATAAGCTGAAACTTTTCCTATTTATGTGTGATAAATGAATCACTGTATTTAAGTTTTAATTTTAAATTAATTCTAAATTTCATACGTTAAGATTAAAAGTGGTACATAAATAATAAGGAAAACACCAAACATTAGTTTGATAATTAAACAAATAACAAAGTAATAAAATTTCTAAGAAATAAAATAATGATGATATGGGATGATATTTAAGTAGAAAAATCTAGTAAAATTAAGAATAAAATAAATAAATAAAATAACTAAGAACATTTGAGAAATATCTAGATAAGTTAAAATAAAAATAACAATAATAATAAATAATAAAAATTGAGTTGAGTTGAGTTGATTAGAAAATAGATAACAAAAAAATAAAATAATAAAATAATAATAATAATAAAATAGATAGATAAATAGATAATTGGTTAATGGTTAGTAAGAGAGAGAGATAAATATTAAAAAAAAAAAAAAAAAGAAAGAGAGAAAATCGGTTTGGAAAGGAAATAAAAATAAAAAATAAAATAAAAAGGAAGATAAGGATAGGAGAGGCGGTTTGGGGAAAAAAAGGGATGGAACACTCCTATAAAGAGGTGGATTGAAATCTGAGTATAAAAAAATAATAATAAAGTAAGTTATTTTTGGAGGAGTTGGTTAATTTAAGTAAGTCTTCTTCTTTAACATTTAAAAATTTCTTTTCTTTTTTTTTTTTTATAAAACTTCAATCATGAAAGATAAAATAAATCAACAAGATTATTAAGGTAATAAAGCTTCTCTATAGATTACAAACATCAAAAGAATAACAACTTAACAAAATGTATGAAATTTCTTTACTATTACTATTATTATGTTATATACTATTAATATCACTACAACTAATATTATTAGTACTATTACAATTAATACAAATAATATTATTACTATTACTATTATTGTTATTATTATTATTCTAGTACTATTACAATTATTATTATTATTTTTGTTATTGTTATACTAAGGCTATTATTATCATTATTATTATTATTATTCTACTACAACTACTATCATTATTATTATTATTCTACTATTACTATTATTATTATCATCAGCATCATCATCATTGTTAAATAATTAAGCATAGTTGTATTAGTATTCCAAAGATTTAATAATTATAATTCTAAAAATAAGTAACTATGTTCATCAAATTTCCTAATCCAATAGTCTTAAAACTAGTTTTAATAATAAGTGTTCTTTATGAAATCTATAGGACCAAACCATAAAGGAATAATTAGGATCGTAGTCGAGGTAAGTAGTTTGTCTCACCCTCTCTTTAAGTATTTTATGGTAGTGTACCTTTATTATGTTGAATAATTATGTTATTTTATGTTGTATTACATGTTTAAAATACGTTTCTCGACAAAGGACCCATGCATTATGTTTGTTCACGATGATGAAATAAGATTAAATTTTAATTAGATAAAGGTTACGCTTACAGGGTTAGCAGGGCATGTATGGTTGCACCCCTCTAGACCCAATTCTATGTCAAGTTTATGCTAGGGACTAGCCGTGTATGTATGGTTGCACCCCTCAAGTCCAATCTTACGTTTATGTTAATGGTGGATGTTGGATGCGACTCTGGCCCTACTGACTGCATGACCCACTAATCATCAGATGGGTTAGTTTCCGCTTAAGTCATCATCTTCCTACCAGGGCGGAGAAATTTACGTTGGAAGCATAACCGACCACCTCATGTTATTATATATTTTGTCTCAATCATATGCTTTCATGACATGTTGCATGTAATTGTGCATCTGGTCACTACCTTAAGTGAGAACTACTTACTGGGTATATTATATACTCATTCTATTTTATAGACTTTGTAGGTAAGGACACAACGTAGATGGCAGGATTGGACGTCGCTCAAAGGGCCAAACATCAAACTCACTATTATGCCATATATGCATTTTGTATCACTACGCTAAATATTTTATGGATCTTGATGTTTTGTAAAATAAATTTTTTATACAGTTTTCTACCTAATTAATAAAATTTTAGATATGTTCTTTTGAAATTTTTACCAAAACTCATCTCATGATAGAAAAGTCTAAGTATACATGTCGTAGCGGTCGGACCTTAATATGTAAGGGTCAGGTCGTTACAAAGATTCTCTCTCAATATAATATTATAATTTTATTGATTTATATCCTCTCCCAATAATATTACATTTTATTTGTTAAGCTTTCTTCTAATAATATTATCTTTTATCTTTTAAATATGATTAGAATAATTATCCATGGTTATCTTTAATTTTATTTTGAGTGGTTTAAGATTTAAGATATTGAAGATTATTTCTTAAATGAATTGATTTTAATAAGATTAAATATAAAAGTTAATAATTAAGTTTCATTAATCTATTAATTTACTCTTAATTAAAAGATTAAGGAATTTGAAATAAACTAAAAAATTGACTATAAAAGAACTCTGTTTAAAGATTGTTCTGGCTAGATCGAAGTAGTGACACTAGGGAAACACCTCTACCTGGTAATTACCTGAGAGTTAAAATTAGTCAAATTTTTGTTTGTCAAGTTAATGAATTACTTTATGGAAAAGTTTGAAAGTATTGCATAATAGTGAATTAGTGGTCCTATAGATAATTTTAATGAAATGCACCTGAAAGCTGCATTAATCAATTAGTACTTATTTTATTATATAAAACACAATTAAAGGTGCATGGTTTTTACTCATTTTTATTAGATGCATATGTAGTTGCACATCATTTAGAATAATAAATGTTTATAAACTAATAAGCATATGCTACTTTCATATATCAAACATGTTCCTGCAGTAGCAATTTGATAAAGAAATTTTGAAACATTTTGATAGACAAACATTATGCCATTGAGATTGAATAAAACAAATGAGAATATGAGCTTATGAAAATAATGAATTTCGATCAAATAATTTAATATCATTCCCTAAAGTGAATGTTGCAATATTTATTAATTATAGTCGGAATAATAAGGAAGAAATAATCAAATTAAGACCAAACACATATATAATGTTTGGAAGGAGAATTTTATTTTATTTTTTAAAAGTGGTGCAAAAGAGACAATAATCTTGTATATGTTTTACATTAAAAGTCTTTGAAAATTAAAATCTTCCGTCATTAAAAGGTGAATGATGTGTGAAAGCAAACTTTGAAAATTTATTTGGTATTGCAAATAGTAAATCTAAGCACATTATACTTAAAAGTAAAAATTATATTCTCCAAAATTTAAAATGTAAAATCAATATAATATCAAGTCTCATAGATTAAAGATATTGGTAAATACAATAGTATTTTGCCAATGTGAGCAAAATACTAGTAAATCTAATAGAAGTCTATTAAATTTGAAAGATATATCATCTATAAAGATAGTTATTAAAAATAATATATGGTATTTATATACTATATATTATTTCCTATAGGAAATGGATATAGGCAAGTTGTCTACTTTTCTTTCTAAATTATATTACACATATATTCGTGTGACTGAAATATATGTTATAATGAACTTGAAATTTATTGATCCAAATATCTTTAATATTTAACGTAATGAGTCATTTCATGTCAATAATGATGAAACTTCTGATTGGAAATATACATGGACATCCATTGTCAAATAAGTTGTCATGTATTGTTTGCTCTAAAGAGTTTAATTATTAACCTCTCACTAGTTAAAATCGAAACTGAATCTCTCATATTTTTAGAAAAAGTATGTGGTTGTGTATACCTGGATTTATTAATCCACAAGTAAACCATTTAAATATTTTATGATTTTTATTAACACATTCAGTAGATGATTACATATATGCTTATTATCATTTCAAAACCTTGTATTTGCAAGTTTAGTTGCTCAAATAATTAAGATATAGCAAAATTTCGTGATTTTTAAAATAAAAGAATCCTTTTGATAATGCTAGTGAGTTTATATCCCACATTTGATATTTATTTTATTTAAAATGGGTCCTCAAAAGAGGTTATAAATCTATGTTAGAATTGATTTTCCATCAATTATTAAATATTTTGAACCCCTAACAAGTGATATATTTACAGCACAATTTGCTAATTATCATTAATGAAATAAATTTTCCAATGTTGGGGGAGGAATTAAGAAGTTAGAAAAATAAATTGAATGAATACATAAGTATTGATTTTGATCATCATATAAATCACTTTGAACTAGAAGTTCAAAAGATAATATTTCACTTGTGAAATATATTACAAATCAAATGCCAAATATATTTACAAATGCCAAATATATTTACAAAGCAGGCAAGAAAATAACTAAGTTATATATATATTATATATGTTGCAAGTGTACCATCTAAGAGCAATACCTCGGTACAAGAAGTTATCACTACTAATGAGTCTTTAACATACTTGAAACGCAGTAAACCATTGGATTCCAAAAATAAAAATACTCGAAAAAAAAGTAATTAATAATCAAAATGACTCAATTGAAAATGTAGATATTTTAGAAAAAATATTGAATACAAGTAATTATAAGAATCTTGAAGTAAATGAGGATAATAAAGAGATTTCAATAAATTACATTTTGCATACAATGAGGATAATGTCATGAAAGAAAAAGCACGGAACCATACATACATAATTTGACAACATTTTTGCATACAATATTGCTCACGATATTATTTTTGAAAATGAGTATTACATACTTAGATATATTAAGAAATTGTTGATATAGAAAGGATTGACTAATATGAAAAGAAACAATTTGATAGAAATAAACTTATTTTGAAAAATCATGAAACTAGTAATTCAGACATTAGAGAATGTCAAACATGTGGAATACAAGTGAGTATTTGTAAGAAAAATAAATAGAAAGATCACAAGATATAAAGCGAGATAGATTCCAAAATAATTCTCACAATAGACTGGTACAGATTATGAAAAGACATTCTTTAATAGTGAATACAATAATACCATGAGATATCTAACTATGTATGAATAGCTTAGTATACATTTTAAGGATGTAATCATACCACATTGATATGAATTTTTTAATAATTATATTTATTTATGAAAATCAAAGTACCAAAATCATATCATTCAAATATAAAAGAATATATATATATCACATAGATTCTTATAAAACAATTTGTCGAATATGACACAATCATATTAAATATTTGTTGAAGTTAGGGTATAAAAATAACACTGTGTCCATATGTTCTCATAAAGAAAGTTGTGAAAAATAAAGTTTTATCTCAACTTACAAAGTATAAAGCATATGAGATTGTATTAATTTACAGATAAAGAATCTTATATAGACCAGTACATAATGAAACACTCTTATCCGGTCATTGACTCGATGTAAAAAGATGTATCATCCAATCTAAGGATATGATAATGAAGAAATTTAGATCTTAAAGAACCATAGCTTTTGAAAATAAGTGTATTAATATATTTACTAGTTATACACTACCTGTTAGTATTTCTAGTAATTTTATTACATAGATATAATATTCCTTCAAAAGTAAAATATTGGAGTAGAATTGAACGTATATTATGTTTTATTTGAGAATTAGTTTACATTGATTTATTTTTTTCATAATAAATTTAACTGTGATCTAGTTGATTGTAAAGATGCAGGTTACTTATCTAACCATAAGAGCTAGATCTTAAACAAGTTATTTAGTACATGGAGAAGAATTTTTATACTATGGCAGTTTATGAAGCAAACTATAACAGTTACTAAAATTCTGACGATTCATGAGGTTTGCCAAGAATCTTATTATATGAAGATAACACCACAGATGAACTTCTACATTCAAAAACTTGAAGAAAATGGTGACACCATTATCTATCAAATTTCTTTAAAAAGACAACTTGGCAAACGTATTATGAAGGTGTTATTTACAATAATATTTGAGAAGTTAGTACACAACATTTGAATGTGACAACTATGAGATGTCAAGTGATGTTTCCATCGGGGAGAGTAAACTTACTGCCCTCTTTTTTCCTTCACTATGGTTTTTTCCACTGAGTTTTTCTAGCAACGTTTTTAATAAGGCAACCATTAAAGTATATAAAATAATGTATGCCTTCTTTCACTAGAATTTTTTCCCATTGGATTTTTTCTTAGTAAGGTTTTAACGAGGCATTTACTTTATACAATATAGATGTCTGAGGGAGAGTATTATGAATATAATGTTTAATAGATATCCATAATCTAGATAGATTACAAAATTTCATAGACTCTCATTGAATTTTATCTTATAACATACATCATTCCACGTCTTATAAATAGTGTTATACGTTGACTTTGTAAGATACAACACAATTGAGTTAAATTATTCTTTATACTTTCTTCTCTTTACTTTACTCTCTAATTTACTTCTTTTGTTCGTGTCATTCTTATTTTACAATAATTTTACATTTATTAATAAATTTTAATTTTAATGGACTTATCATTTATAAAATGATGATGTGGGTAAGAATAGAATATGAGTATATATACTCGTAGTACTATAATTGTATTCAAAAATAAAACACAAGTAGTTGTATGGGTTAGAAGAATAATGAGATTCTCAACTTATACGTTTCAAAAGAATGTTTGAGAATCTTATAAGTTCAAAGACTTCAAGTTTTACTATAACCATATTCTATATATGTCTATGCATAAAAAAAATAGGGCGGTTAAAATATCATTTTAGTTTCCATACTATGAAGTTTGTTCGATTTTAATCTTTGTAGTTTTAATTATCCGATTTTAGTCTTCATATTTTCAATAAATCTTAAATTTAGTCTTTCAAAGTTAATTCTTACCCAAATTATTTAATAAAATACTTATAGATAACAAAAAAATAAAATTAAAAATTAAACAAAACCAATGATAAACTAGTACCGAAGACTAATTAAAGACTTATTGAAAATACAATGATTAAAATTGGACGATTGAAAGTACAACAACTAAAATTAAATAAACTTTAAAGTATGGGGACCAAAATTCTACTTTAGCCAAAAAGTCTCTGAGGGCCTGTTTTGTAAAGGATCCAGATTCTATTTATTTTTTCAAATTTATTGAATTTAGCAAATATGTGTTTGGCGGATAATCTAGATTCCGAGCAGGTTCGGATCACTTACGATACACGGCTCTACGAAGGAAGGGCTTGGTGGGTTAGGAACGTTTTTCTTATACACATCTAGATGTGTATAAGAGACAGCCTCTATGGAAGGCTCGCTCCGGGTAGGTTCAGATCACTTACAATACACGGCTCTACGAAGGAAGGGCTTGGTGGGTTAGGAACGTTTTTTAAAACAACATTTTTGTGTTTTCAATGTATCCTGATTTTAAATTTTAAATTTTAAAATACATAATTATGTTCAATAAAAATAAAAATATTTAGAAATACAATATGTCATGTTATAAACTCAATTCATTTTTTTTTAAAAAAAATATAATATGTATTTGTAATGTATTATGAGTTATATAATATTACAAAATAATAATTATATAAATTTTTTAAAAATAAATCATAGTCATAAATAAATTAATAATAGTTTATTGTCAACTGAATATTAGTTGGTAAATATAACTAGTTTTACAATTTATAAATATATACTATGAAATATATTTTAAATAATTTTTTAAATTAAAATCTAATTTTGAATATACTATCAAACACATATCCTAAAACAACTCTGTTTTCATATTTTTATATTCAAAATTTCTACCAGACAGTCGTAAGTCATTCAATTTTAAAAATTTTATTAATACCATCAAAATAATGATCTTTTAGTACAACAAGTAGAGATATGAGTGTTTGTATATCCGAACTAAAAAAAAATGTAATACATATAAATTACCGCTAAGTTATAGTCAACTTTTGATTTTATGAAAAGAATTTGTGAAATTTTTATAGTACAAGAATATAATAGACTGAGATATGGAGAATGAAATTTTCCCTTTTAAACACTCTTTTTATATAACTTGAAACTATTGTTGGAACACCAACCTATTAATTTTTTTAGTACAATGCGGGATTGAGGATTGAATCTTCGATCAGTTCGATTAGAGTACATGCTAACCCCATTAAATTAAGCTCATTTTGGCACGAACCTATTAATTGTTGTGTTATATAGTTTATTACTTGAAATATTCGTTAGTGGAAGTCCTTACCCATTTTCCTATTTAACTTACTACGGATTAGTGTACTTTAAAAAGTATATTTATTGAAGAAAATTTTTAATTTTTGTTATTGATTTTAAAAAATCTAATTATTTGATAAACTAGATCATAGCTTGAATATCAATAATTGAAAAAAAAAAAAAATTGATCCTTAACTTTATGATCCACCCTTACAAATTATAAATCACATGAGCAAAATTGATTAACCCAAGTCCCAAAACAAGAAATCTACACACTAAAATCAAACACTTCTCTATTTGAGTGAGTTTGAAACTCAAAGCTGAAAAACTTAAAAAGTGATGAAAATAAGTGATAAAAATTACATATGTGAAATTGTGATTTATAAAAACTAATAGGAAAAATATTCACATCTAATTTGGGGTTGTATCAATTTAAACTTGAACTAATAATTTTAAGAATTGAATGCACCGACGATTTTAATTTATACCCTTCATTATATTTTGTTTGGATAAATATTGGGAGAGACTTATAATTTTATCTACTAAACTTGAGAAATCGTCAGAAATAATACGTTTAAGTTTTCACCTTACAAAACTAACACGCTTTTTGAAAACTCGCTAGAATAGTTTTTCTCGGTACATCTCGTTCAATATCGGTCGCTGAGATTTTGTTAAAAGAAAATAAGTTTTTCTAACTTATCAATTATTTTGAACCTTCTCGGTACATCTCAGCAGAATTACACACCAAGATTTACTAATTTTTCCAAATGTTATGTAATTTTTCCAAATCTTTCCAAAATTAAAAAATCACATTACCAAATATTAAACAATTTGGAGAAATTTGAAAGATAATTGGTAAATTATTTAGATAATCGGTAACTCAATTTTGAAATTCGTATAATTATGTAGATCTCGGTGTTAATCCCAACCAAAATAACACCGAGATTCTATATATTTAGGTTTTTTTTCGGTGAAACCGAGCATAATTGACACTAAAATTTGATATATTTGAGCTTTTTCGATGGAATCTCAGGTAGGATTAACACCGAAATTCAATATATATCCCAAATCTTACCCAATTTTTTGCAAAATTTGATCTTTCCCAAAATTTTGAAAATGACCGTGCAATCATCTTGAATCAATTTGAGAAATCTATTTTGATAATTGGAAAACCCATTTGAAATTTTGAAAACTCATACCATTGTGAAAATATAAAATTATACTAAAGATTTGAAAAATTACAAAATAATTTGATATAAGATTTAGTAAAGATAACTTAATTAGGAGAAATTTCAAAAGATATAAGATTTGGTATAGGGTTTGGGAAGATTATATAAAAAATTAGCAAATATGTGTAATCTGACGAGATGTACCGCCCAAAACAATCGATAAGTTGGAAAAAAATTATTTTTCTAACTAAATCTCGGGTAAGATGGATGAGAAAAATTATTCTAACGAATTTTCAAAAAATGTGAAAACTTAAAAATGTTATTTCTGACAATTTCCCACTAGACCTCCATAAACAAATCAATTTAGACTCTCAATTAAGATTTTCTTTGAAAATTGGTCATATATCATTTAAAAAAACTCTTGTAAGAATCAAATACATAGACGATTTTAAATATAATCTTAATAAGAAATCTAAATTAATTCACTTATAACAATTTAGAAGTTTAACCAAAAGAATTATATGTTTCACTTTCACACGATAGTTTTTTAACTAAGTCAAAAGGAGAGTATTAATTAATTAGGACAAATATCAATTTATACCCTAAACTTTTTGGATTGTATCAATTTAAATCCTAAACTATGAATTGTATCAATTTAAATCTTAAATTTTTGGGTTGCATCAATTTAAATCTTGGATTTTAGGATTTGTATCAATTTGAAACTCAAACAAATAATTATATCAATTTAAACCATGAACTTTCATAGATGTATCAATTTAAACCCTAAACTTTCATAAATATATCAATTTAAACTCGAAACAATATAAGTTGATACAATTACGAAGATTCAGGATTTAAATTGATGCACTTGTAAAAATTCAAAGTTTAAATTGATAAAATTATTAATTTAAGATTTAAATTGATACAATCTCCAAAGTTCAGAATTTATTGATACAATCCAAAAAGTTTAGAATTTAAATTGATACAATTATCAATTTAAGATCTAAATTGATACATCCAAAATCCAAAAATATAAAGTGATATTTACCTTAATTAATACACTTTTAAAAAGTTTATAATTTAAATGGATACAATCAATAATTCACAATCTAAATTTATACAACCCTCAAAGTGATTATCTAACATTTTCAACAACTATTGCTAGGACAAATTGCAAATGAAACACTAGCTTGTTTTCTAATTTCTTTTTTTTCTTTTTCTTTTCTTTTCTTTTCTTTTTTTTCAAAAAAAAAAAAAGAAAGAAAGAAAGAAAGAATCTAGTTGTTACTTTCAAGCTTATTGATTGATTGTCTTAAAAATATCATTGCACATAACTTGCAAGTTGCAAGTCAACTCCATCTGGGTGAGGAGAAATTTCAATTCTAGCACTATTCTTCCTTTAAATATGTCTGAAAAGGTTTACAATCAATATAATATGAAAAATAGGGGTAAAAAACAATAGTTTAAAAAAAAATCCAAAACTTCCTAAGATTCTATAGAAACTAAACACTCTATGTTACTCTAAATAAAGATCCTAAAATTGCATATCCATGGTACAATGGCCTTTTCAACAGCATCATCATGGATTTCTCAGTGAATAGAATTCATTCAAATCCAGATTTCATTGGATCCAACAAGCTCAAGTTTCGAATTTCTTCCACGAACATAGATGAAACCTGGCACGAACCTTCTTGATGCTTCTCTTTGCTTCAAAGATCCCTTCCAAGTACTTTGAAGTTGAGTTTCAAAATTTACATCTTCACAAAACTATAAAAAGAAAATTGCAATTGAGAGATATTGTCAAAAACCAAATATTACAATATGAAGAACACAAAACAAACATATATGGAAGAATCCTGAGAAGGAAAAGAAAAGAGGGGGGAGGGGTGTTGTTGGTTGAGGTTAATAGGTGAAGCCCCAGAACATACATTGCAAGAGATTATGTCACCACTGAACTAATCTGCATCGTTAGGAGTGATGGTCTTTCTTCTTTTTCCTCTTATTCTTTGGCTTCACGGCATCTTTCAAAGTTTTCTTCCCGTTATCTTCTGACAAAGTTTTAGCAGCAGCAGGAGGTAAATTTGTCTGATCAACTTTGGTTTCTTGTTCGTCAACCTCAGTCTCGGAGGACATCATTTCATCGCTCGGGTTCTCTTTTTTTGTCACAGTTAGATTTCCTGCAGCAAGCCAGCATAAGAAAAGGCAGACTGAAATGGAAGAGAATGATTTTGCAAGTTGATTTTTATAAACAATGAACTTTCGACTGCTGGATGCCATGAGCATATTTGGTTTCTAAGAGGGCCCAAATTAAGATGAAAAAGCAGAAAATATATCAAGATAAAGTTGTTCTTTTCACTCAGTAAGCCTGCAAATGCACTACAGTATACTTCCATATTTATTTACCCGATCCAACAAAATGCAACTACATGGATTGAACTCCCATCATTACCAGTAAACAAATGCAGACACAAAAAAGGGTGGGAAGGAAGCTATGCTAGTGTATGATGACTAAATTGAAACTAAGCCAATAAAAGAACAAATTCTACTGAATAACATCTAATCTGCTTAGATATTTTGTTCCTGAAATAGATATGCCACCTAGGAAACAATCATGAAGTTAGATAAGCATAGGAATAGTCCTTCCAGCTCTTCCACAGTTTTTGTGCCCCCTCTCTCTATCTTTAGAAGAACAGAAAAGGAGTTTGTTGAATTGAATTGATTTTCATCCATCCTCAATTGAATTGATTTTCTCATGAATTTTACTTTGATCAGCTTTTCTAAGATTTAGCCCGATCAGGAGTTTGTTGTTCAAAAAGTCTTCAAACTAACCATTCCAAAATCATAATGCATGTAAATTTTCCAGTTGCTTTGGTAGTCTTATTTCACAATCCTCAAGGGAGTGGGCATGGTCTTTTTTTTTCCTGGGCTCAACGCAACATTTGGAGCAGAGAGATTCAGGTCTTTTAACCTCTTGGTCAAAGGCATACGCCTTAACCAATTGAGCGATGCTTGGGTTGGTAACATGTAGTTAGCCTCTATAAAATAAAATAAAGCATATTTTAATTAATCAAAATTAAGATTCAATCAAAAAGATGAATCACGTTGAAGTATTAATTGTTTATGCCTATAACATCTCTATCTCAATGTGCATTCTTCTTTCATGCTCTTTATATGACTTTTCTGCATTATTGACACAAGATAAAGTAGTTATTCTTCCTAATGCTTTTAGCCATAATTGCAACAAGTTTCCCTCAAGACAGCCATAAAGCACGAGTTTTAAAGCTTTTCTGCATCAGTTGGCGTCAACATTGAAAACTAATTAAGAAAACATCCATACTTAACTCATATATACTACAGGGAAAAATGGATATGGAGCAACTGTTTCAGAGAATCATATAAAAATGATTTTTTTAAAAAAAAAATTAAAGCAAGAGAAATTATAGGGTCTCAGTGAAGTACCACGTGAAGCTAATGTAGCTTTCAAGAAATCTGAATCAACACCTTTGGAGTATGGGTCCCTGGAAAAAAAAATAGAGGTTGAGAAAAAAATTCTGAAGACAACACTATCAGATGGCATGTATATTAATGTACGATATTTGATCACAAAAATTCAGAGTTTATAACTGAGATTTTCTTTTTGGGAAGAACACATTAAATAACAGAAAAAGTCCTATTGTTGGGCACATAAATTGGTTAAAACTTATACGTAACCATAATCAAGGTAACACCTTACCAGCACGAAGGCCCCCCAATGAAATTCTTAGCATCAAAATCTCTCTTGTTTAATTGTCCTTGATTTGTTGATACATCACTCTTAATACTCCTGCTTGGACTGGCGATACTCTCTTCAGAATTCAATTTCAATCTGTCGGAAACATCATTGATACTCTTTCGACCATCGGATATGCCTTGGCTATGCTTCAGATTAGCTGCACCTTCGCCAACATCCAAATTAACAGAAGGGTGACGCTTAATCTTCCGCAATTGTCTAGCTGAATTGTGAGTCTCAACCTAACATAAAGTCATGGTGGAAATGAGTAAAAGGGGAGGTCCTATATATATTACCCACAAAATATACAAACAAAAGAAAATAATTGTCTCCATCATATAGCATAAGAAAAAAATATTAAATTATATTTCCCAAAAAGTACTAATTTTAATAATGGTTATAGGAAGCATTATTCAATGAAAACCCAACAGCATTATCTAAAATAAAGAACACGAAAATAAGAAATAGTAAAAAGACTCATACTATCGGGACATGGTGGAGGAGGTGCTCATACATCCCCCTCCCTTGGGGATGTATTATTTAGAAGGTTCTCACTACTTTGAGGAAGCCATAGATCAAGATAGACAAAGGAATCTTCAGAGGTTCATAGAAATCTTAGCAAAAAGGTTTCAAATGCCTTCACATTTCAGTGCCTCTAGGTGTTCTTCTTCGGAGTGTCTTACAAGTTAAACTAGGGCAAATTGCAAAAATCACCTTTGAAGTATGATAGTAGTTACAATTACACCCTCAAACTTTCAACTGTAAAAATTGGGGCCTCAAACTACTACAAGTATTAAAATTGGACCCTCAAACTAACAATAGTTGTAGCAATTGGACCCCCAAATGATAAAAATTGAACCCTCAAACTTATACAATTGTTACAATTTCTACAATTATGCAAGTATAAAATTCTAATTTTAACACTTGTATAAGTTTGAGTAAGGCTCCTAGTTAGGAATATATTGGGATAATTAGTATGATTAGTAGTAAGGAACATTCTAGTAATTAGTCATTAAGTTTGTTAAGGGAGAGAGTATGACTAGGGGTGTGAAGAATTTAGAAGAGTGTTTGGCTCTTGGAGAGAGGATTATCAACCCTCTAGAATGTGTTGAGGAGTTTGTTCATCTATCTTTACTTGTTCTAGATATTATCTTGATATTGTATTAAGAAATTTTCCTTCAAGTAAATATATAATCACAAGGGAGTTTGTCTTGTGAATTTCTAGGATATTGCTGTTTTTGTTGGGATTTCCTATTTGCAAAAAGAAGAATCCTAACAAATTGGTATCATAGCTTGTTCAATCATCATTTTAATAATGGATCTTGATCGAAGGAATGAAACACTGTTAGAGATATAGAGAGAAAAGAAAGCATTGCAACAAAGGATCAAGGATTCTCTGCAAAGAAATAGAGAAAGAAGAGGGAAGACTAACGGCTATCGAAGCAGAGAAAGAAGAATCGACTAAGAAAAAGTCAGAAAAATAGATAACGCTCGTGTCGGGTGTTGAACCTGAAATTTCTAGTCAGCTTACAGTCGGAAGTGTGTTTATAGAAGGATTTTCACAAACGCGCAAGGCATCGAGGACGAAGGAATGTTGTCAAGCTCTACTGAGAGGAAATCGCCACTGAAGATAGTAGTGAAGGAAGGTGAATCCAATGAAACCAGCAAGAATGGCAAGAAGATAAAATCGATGGAAACAAAAGAAAAGAATGGAAGGAGATGAAGAGCTCCAAGGCAGAGGGGAAGAAAGAAAGAAGAAGATGGTGCTCGAAGATGGAGGAATCAGAGGAAATGGGTCATGAAGAAGACGAAAGAAGAAGCATCGCCTGATTGTTAGTGTCCATGACTAGCAACGACGAAGGGTGAGATGATCGAAGAAAAGGAGATGGTGCAAGTGGAACTCCAATCAAAGGAGGCAGAAGCATCAAAGAGGAGACAAACATTATTGACGAGAAGGCGAGGAGGCAAACGGATGAAGAAAAAGGAGTCGTCGAGGATTCAGTGGCTTAGATGGCAAAGAGATCGAAAGAAATGTTGGTTTAGCAGTTGCAAGTTCCAAGAGAGGAGATAAGAGCGATGAAGACTATTGTCAGAGGAGATGGCATAAGTAGTCGGAGATGATGAATAATCGACATGGATAGGTTGAGGCTGAGTTGTGAAAGAAGAATTGGGGAAGATGGCATGGACAGTTCCAAAGGCCGAGGGGTATCCAAGTTAGATCCAAAAGCAAAGGGGACGTCCACCAAGGCCAACGACGAAAGGGAAGGTGGTTGACGGTGAGTACAACCTGGTGGTTAATGGTAGAAGAAGTCGCGATGACAGAAGGAAGGGAGCAATTGCATGACAAATGGGGACCACTAATGTGTCAAAAGCTAACGAGAAAAGCAATTAAATGGGAAGGGAAAGCCAACCGGAATGTTATGGGCTTAATTTGTTTGTATGGGCTAAGTGAGTTTGAAGCTTTGGAGGCCCATGATTATATTTTTACGTCAAGGAAAATTCAATGATACAATATCAAGATAATATCTATAACAAGTAAAGATAGATGAACAAACTCCTCATCACATTCGAGAAGCTGAGAATCCTCTTTCCAAGAACCAAACACTCTTCTAAATTTTTCACACCCCTAGCCATACTCTCTCCCACTATTTATAACCCAAAAACCTAACAAACTTAATGATTAATTACTAGAATGTCTTTTACTACTGATAATACTAATTGTCCCAATATATTCCTAACTAGAAGCCTTACAATTAAAAGTTTAAGGGTGCAATTGAAACTACCACCACATTGGGGGGTTTGCAAAACTAAAACACGTGGAGTGTCTCATAAGTTAAAACTATCCTCTGTTGTTTAATTTATATTAGAGTATTACGTAATTTTGTTTTACAGTTCTCTTCAACCTTATCCATTTTCTTTTTGTTCCTTTGTGTAGGCCATCTTTTCATTCTTCAAGGGCCTTCCTTGTGTACTTCCATTCAGCTTAACCAAGCTGATTTCTTATCCAAAATTATAGATATTTGAAACACAAGGCAATGATTTTTCCCTAAGCAAAATGGAACTAACTGTAGAGAAGCAGAAGTCAAGTTAGCTACCATAACTACAAGAGGTAAAACAAGGGAAAACAGAGTAGGATGCTACATCATTAAGTCTTATTCAAAAAGAATCTCACTGCATTTTTTATTTTAGTTGTAATATCACCAGCTTTGACACAAGCAATTCGCAGACATTGCATGATCACACTCTGAAGTACACCCTCTCCTCCTGCTTTTTGAATAGCGCAAACATCATTATTAGCATTAAGTGTGACGGTCATTCTTCCTCCCATAACGGCCTCTTCATAGTGAGTTGGATCTATCACCTGCACAGCACCCCAAAATTAGGAAAACCCTGCTATATAACTGAACTCTTTACAGAACACATTGAAATAACTTGAGCTTACCAGAGTGCTCTCACTACGAAAAAATGCAAAGGTTACTGCAATAGGGAGATGATGTATGATCAATGGAAGTGGCTCCCTAACCTGTCAAATAGCAACGTCCCTGTGATACATTCAAGGAACAGGCAGCTAGGATAGAATATAAACCCAAATGCTATTGTTTGTTTCACAAGAAAATAAATAAATCTAAGACCATGGATAAACATGTGGATGTCAAAGCAGAAAATTTGACGTTTACAATACATAAAACTGCTCAGATATGGGATAGTTGTGTTTGTATATAACATCATGTATTTAAGTAGATAATGTCACATCCTTTGAACAGGATGCACGTCAAGTTAACTTCCATGAAAATTTTGAAGAGCTTACCTCAGGGGGATGAACTATCACTTCCTGACCATCATCTCCCCCCAATGAGCATTCAGGTCTTCGAAAAGTTGATAAAGCAGCCAAAGCAGCAATATTAGCCGCATCCACAAGGTTTCTGCTTGCAGGATTGTTAAAAACCATAAATTAGCATCATTATAGCAATATGCAAAACCAAATAAAATAAAAGTTCAAAAGCTTACCCTCCATTATCTAAAATGTGGAGATCAACTCGGATGGCCCACACAGATTTGCCAGAAACAACACAAAGTGATTCCATATCCACTGCCCTACTCTCCCTACATTAAAACCTCCAACCTTAGATTACTGTTTATGGATTGATGTAATAGGTTACTTGTTGACTGTGAAGCTCGAGAAAAGGATAGTGCTCAATTTATTCTCTATCTACTATTTAGTCAACACAACAGGATTTAGATTGATAGTAAGAGAACCAAAAAGATAATTACCGCAGACCACGGTCTATTACACGCCCCAACTCGACAGCAGACTCTCCTGGACGGCCAGGCTCAAATGAGGGATCAGCCATAGGAGAAAACTCAGTATAGATAGAAAGAGTGCCCTCATTAGGACGATCCCTATATGGTTGAACTATCTGAGCAGTCACAAAGCCCATTACGTGTGTTTGGCCAAGCTGCACCTCTGAAGAACCATCATCCCTGCACAAAATTCATTATTACCACCAACAACAAAAAAACACACCAGAAAGGGAAAATACATAGTATGAAAGAAAACAAAACGTAAGAGAAACATTACTTGCCAAAGTTGATGGTGAGATTACGGTAGTCAAATGGGCGACGACCATCAACCCTCAAATCCGAAAGAAGGGCGGTTTCAATGAATTTCTTTTCGTTCGCAGAGAGACGCCATGTATTGGCTAATCGCTGCTCCATTTAGTGCACCCTTTTTCCTGCGACTTCAAACTATAACATTAGAGAGGCATTATGTTAAGGTGATGAAGAAGAGCACACCACAGACTAAAACAACCCAACAATTGAAGGAACAAGTAAGGATTTCCCATGCGTCTGATTTCGTAACGACCCAACTTCCTATGTAACACCCCCAAACTTTATATTGAATTAAGGAAACATTACCAAAGCTTTTACCTAATTAACACAAGTTCAACATTAAGAGACAATTGAAACAAACTAACATACTAATTTTTGCTCGAAGAACCTGAACAATACTAAAAAATTTAAAACTTACAACATTAAACAGAACAACAGAACACCTGAAATAACTAATATGATCCAAACTTAACTTAAAGGAAACATTCTAGTTAAACCGCTAAGGACAACTCAGTTAAGAATAACAATAACAATCCAACACTAAATTTCCAACCCACACTTAATGATAAAAAACAAGAGAATGAATTAGTAGTAAGTTCACACCAATCACCCAACTATAAAAAGCAAATGAAAATGATTTAGGGTTGTGTATTTCAAGTTTGGAAGTTGAAAAGTTGTTGCGAGATATTGCAAGATAAAAACAATACTTGAACAATTATCTAAAACATGTCTAAACCTATCCTAAATCACCTATAACACATAAAAATGAGTTCCAGTTGAGTGTTTCACGTTTGGAAGTTGTTGCATAGACCTAAAAAGGTAGCTAAAAACTGTCCATATTCACCCTAAATCACCTAAAACATATATAAAAATGAGTTCGAAATCATCGTTTCAAGTTTGGAAGTTGTTGCAATATGTTGTGAGTCAGAACCTAAAATGATATTCCAAACCTTCCTAATGTCTTCTATACCCACTCTAAATCACTTAAAAGATGCATATAAATGTGCCACAATGAGTTAAAAGTGGTGGTTACAAGTTTTTGTGCTTGGGTGAGATATTTGAAAGATAAAAAAATAACACCTAAATGTGGAGCAGCTGTTGTTTTCACAGAATAAAACTAACCAACAATGGTATTCACAAGAAGCAAAGAAAAATAAACCTTACTCTTCCATTTTGACAGCAAATATAAATATAAAAATCACAAAACTCAATTATAACAAAATCAGAAACCTCCAAAAAAATACAACAAAAATCAGCAGAGAATAAACTTAAAGAAAAAAGAACAGAAATCAGTAAACAACCCAAATTTCTAAAAGAAGTAGAAATTTTATCACAATTCAAAATCAAGGTTTAAGTTCCTTACAACAGTTGAAGTTTGAGTAAGAAGTTGCCAAGAAGTTGTTGTCCACGTCGCTGAAACGCGTGTTCACAGTTGTCCACGTCAAGGAAACGCGCCGCTGCAGCGGCTGTCCAACCCGTCGATCTTTCTGCCACCGTCCGAGTGCTGCTGCCAGGACTTGTGCGCAAGGGAGAGGGAATCGTGAAGAGAGGGAATGCAGAACAATTCAAGTTTTAGGGCTTTTAGTAAGGGACAATTTAGACATTTCAAATATTCATTTGTCCCAAAAAATAAATAAAAAATAAAAACTGCACGTCTTATGGCTCTTACTAGGATGTTCAAAAAATCTGATGACCCAAAAAAATTGATCAATCCAACTTGTGCAGTTTGGTTGAATTATCAACTCATTTGGATTGAATTTGGTTCAAATAAATAAAATTTTGAGTTTGGTTGGTTCATGATCACCTAATATAATCCAAAATAACCTGAATTTATTATTAACTTTAAAATATATATAAATATTATAAAAATATATATATTTACTTATAACACAATTATGTATTACTGATTTTAATTTTATTTAATTTTAATATTTTTTTAATAATTTATTCTTCAACGAACTCTTAAAAATAATTTCTTTGTACTTTAAAAAGAAAATTCTCTATATAAATTGAAATTGAGTTGTTAATTTTAATTTAATATATGAAAATAATTAAATTAGATTTTTACATATTTATGTTTTGCTTCTTTTTAGAACAAAATTTTAAATAAATGACCCGATTAACCCAAACCAACCCAACCCAACCATAAACACCCCTAATTCTTACCGCACCCGTGTCAATTAAGCTATGTTCAATTTGGCTTCTTTTAATAATTAAAAGTTTGGGGTTATGTGGGAACATGTTAAATTAAGGGATTATTAGTTCTTGAGGTTTTTGTTTTTGTTAAGTTTAAATCATATTTTAGTCCTTAAACTTTGAATCTTGTTCTAGTTTGGTCCCCAAACATTCAAAAATGTTCATTTTATTCCCTAAATTTTTTTAAAAATTATTTATTTTGGTCTCTACTGTTAAATTATGTTAACTCTTCAATAGAAATGTGAAAGAGCTTGTATTTTTGAATGACTAGACTCTAGATGCATTGAGTAAGATGAATGTGAAATAAAATGCCAACAAACGATGTACACTAAAATACAAAACGACCAAAATTTTGAACTAAAATTCTTTTTTAAATTCTTCCGCTTTGTCATTTATTCAAAACTGAAACTCTAAATTTTTTAGCATAGCTAACTTTGGTAGTCTAGTCATCTAAAAATATAAGTCACTTAGCTATTTTGTAAAAAATTTAATAAAATCTTAATATATTATTGACTAAAATAAACACTTTTTAAAAGTTTAAGGATTAAACGATCATTTTTAAAAGTTTAAGAATTAAAATAAAATAATATTCAAAATTTAGGGACTAAAGTACGTTTTTTAAAATTTAGGGACCAAAATATAACATTATTCAAAGTTCAGGGACCAATATAAGATTTAACTTTTTTTGTTATTATATAATATTTTGATTGTTTAATGGTAACTTGTTTGGATTAAACCTTTAGATTTAGATTTTATATATAAGTAATTTGATAGCTGCAAATTTTGAGTAATTTTTTAAATTCAAATTGTAAGTGAAATCAATCCTATAAAAAAAAGGTCGAGAAATTTAACTATTGAGTAATTATTTAAATTAATTATATTTTTAAAAAATAAACGAGAAAAAAGAATTTGATCCTGTGAAATTGATAAATTTTGCACTGGTGGAGAATGAAATGGGAATGGATACAGAGAAGTCATCCCTAATCTCAATCCATATCGTGTAAACTTTACCACTAAGAGAGATTAGTTTAAATAATAAAATCACTAAAGATATTTTTAAATATAACAAAATGACAACACGAAATTTTGTGTATTTATAGATAAATTGGCCATTTTACTATATATTTGATCTTTTTGTTTCAAAATTTTAGATTTAATTTGAAGTTTTTTTTTTTTCAATTTCAAAAAAGAAACCACTCAAGTTTTCAATTAGATCTTTCCTCCCATCTTTTAGGTCTCGACTCTCTATTTTGGATTAATATTGGAAAATAAAAGTACATGTTGAATTAATAAATCCAAATTATTTCCTTTTTAAATAAAATAAAATTTGAAAATGGAAAAAATTATATATTTCTTATATTTATTTATTACTAAACTCAATGTTATTTTAATTCTAAAAACCTTTTAAAATCACATATCTTCATTTTTTCCTTTATTTTTTTAATTTCCTTAATCTTGTTTCGATTTTAAAATCCAATGTCTTTATCTCTAGCTCCACCTTCACGCCACCTTCGGTAAGTAAGTTTCTTTTTCCCTCTCGGTGCAATAGATCTCACCTTTTCACCAACTTTTGTTATGTTGTATAACTCAATCTAAGGCATGACAAAAAAAACAAGATTTGTAATTGTTGAATGAGAAATTTTGGACCAATCACAAGTCACCGTTGTTTGCTAAATTAACGATGAATTTCTAAATCATTGACTTTGGGTCCAATTGGAAGTTGACACATGTCCCGAATTGAATCAAGTTTCGATGACATCACGCGTGAATCAGATGATATTAAATTGGTCCAAGTTGATATTACTATTTAGGCTTAAAGTCCAAACTACAAAAAAAAAAAAGTTGAATTGGACCCAAATTCCAGATCAGGCCCAAAACCAACTAATTAGGCCCAAGGCTCAGACCCATGGACCAACCAAGCCCACGAAGCCCACCTGAGAACTCTATAAATAGAGAAGTTCCCTTCATTTGTAAGGGCAGCATTTTCAACACTCAGGAGACCCAGAGAGAATTCACTAACAAGCAGATGACTCCCAGGACTCCTGAAACTGCACTCCTAAAAGGCAGAAGACCTTTCCTTTGAAGAGACAAATACTCTTCTAAGACTTCTACTTCAAGCTTCCAAGACTCCTGAAGCTACACTCCTATAAGGCAGAAGATCTTTGAAAACATAAATACTCTTCCAAGACTTCTACTTCAAGCTTCCAAAATCCCTGAAGCTGCACTCCTATAAGGCAGAAGACCTTTGAAGATACAAATACTCTTCCAAGACTTCGACTTCAAGCTTTCTAGACTCCTGAAGCTGCACTCCTATAAGGCAAAAGACCTCTGAAGACACAAATACTCTTTCAAGACTTCTACTTCAAGCTTCCAAGACTTCTGAAGNAAGACCTCTGAAGACACAAATACTCTTTCAAGACTTCTACTTCAAGCTTCCAAGACTTCTGAAGCTACACTCCTATAAGGCAGAAGACTTTTGAAGACACAAATACTCTTTCAAGACTTCTACTTCAAGCTTCCAAGACTTTTGAAGCTGCACTCCTATAAGGCAAAAAATCTTTGAAGACATAAATACTCTTCCAAAACTTCTACTTCAAGCTTCCAAGACTCCTAAAGCTGCACTCCTATAAGGCAGAAGACCTTTGAAGACACAAATACTTTTCCAAGACTTTTACTCCAAGCTTCCAAGACTTCTACTTCAAGAACGTTCGGTGCTTTCCTTCTCCAAGTCAAGCATATTCACCCAACTGAGAGAGAATCAAAGGATCAAATATTAAAGATCGAACCACATCGCATCAAATCAACACCAACTCAAGTTCAACTCCACGAAACACGTTTCTTCGGAAACCTCGTGCAAACAAATTCCGACACAAAACAAGACTCAATAAAAGAAAGGCAAAAAGATGACACGAAAGCTTAAGCCTGCTAAGAAAGAAGACAAAGACTTCCCTCAATTTCGACGGCCGGCAACTTCGGCAGAATTTCTCCCAATAAGCTTTCTCAATAATCATCTAGAGAAAGTATCAGAAGTTATTGCATGTCACACTGTCGGCATAGTGGAAGTTGACAACAATCATGTGACTGCTGAAGAAGTCAAAGACTCCGAAGAAATGAAGCAAAGAACTTCTGTCTTCGATCGTATTAAGCCTTCAAGTGCTCGATCTTCAGTCTTTCAAAGATTGAGTATGGCCACGGTAGGAGAAGAAGACCAATGTCCAACGACTACTTCTGCTCAAAATTCAGCCTTCAAAAGGCTAAGTATATCCACATCAAAGAAAGATCAACCTCTAGCATC
Source organism: Benincasa hispida (assembly GCF_009727055.1). Lineage (NCBI taxonomy): Eukaryota > Viridiplantae > Streptophyta > Magnoliopsida > Cucurbitales > Cucurbitaceae > Benincasa > Benincasa hispida. The sequence continues at coordinate 41,485,996 of NC_052350.1, forward strand.
TGTTTTTGATCGTCTTAAGACAACAAGCGATCAACGTAAAGGAAGGATGAAAATCTTGAAGCCAACGTCATTCCATGAAGAAAACAATGACGAAAATATTCACAGTCGTATCCATTCATGCATGAAGAGGAAATTTTCTGTTGACATAAGTACAGAAAGTTCCTTGATAGTGAAGCCAAAACTCATCATATTAACGAATCCTACAAGTGAAGAGGATAATCAAAACCATGATGAAATAAGAGCTTCTAAAGTTTAAATGAAGAAGCTCCTCATCGCACAGCCTAAACTGCATGATGCTCCTAGCCCACATGAGCTTAAAATGTGAACGGCCCAAAAAAAAATTGTATGAACTACGTTACGACTTGATCCCTTTCGGTACGTAGGCAACTTAAAGTAATTTAAGTTCAGTCGCGCATAAAAAGAAAAAAAAAATCTCTTTGAACTACATTATGACTTGATTCCTATCATTAAGAAGGGTATGTAGGCAGCTTGAAAGAAACTTCAAGTTCAGTCCGGTTAAAAAAAAAAAAATTTGAACTACATCATGATTCGATCCCTTTCTTTAAAGGTATGAAGGAAATTTAAAGAAATTTAAGTTTAGTCCATCAGAAGAGGTACCACAACCACCTAAGTATAATACTACAAGATTGATGTTAATCATCCCCGTCAAAGAATGACACTTTAGATTGAAGATGTTCATCCCTATTGGGGGCAACACAATGGGTTGAAGATGTTCATCCCTCGTAAGGAGCCAACACAGTAAATAAAAGGAACACACGTGGAATGCGCTTCGTTTCCTCTTTAAAAGTAAACTTATATGCTCCTCCATCTTCAAGTTTAGAGGCTCATTGATGCTTCATTCTTTCATGCTCAAATCACAAGTCTAGCCTTACTGCAAAAGCTTCATGCTTCATCAAACTCAAATGCGAAGAATTTGTCGATGCTTTGTCAAACTCAAGTGCGAAGGTCTCGTCGATGCTTCTCCATATTTAAGTTCAAAGGCTTCATCGATGCTTCTCCATCTTTAAGTTCAAAGGTTTCGTTGATGCCTTTCCATCTTTAAGTTCAAGATTGGCATTCATGGCCCTACTTCCATCTTCAAGTTAAAGGTCGATGTGCATGACTCCGCCCCATCTTCAAGTTCAAGGTCGGTGTGCATGGCTCGGCTCCATCTTCAATGACTCGGTCTACAAAATCATGACGCAGCTTCGCTTCATCTCCAAACTAATGACGCGGCTTCACTTCATCTCCAAGTCGTGGCGTGGCTTCGTGTCATCTCCAAACTAATGACACGGCTTCGCTTCATCTCCAAGTCGTGGCGTGGCTTCGTTTCATCTCAAAACTAATGACGCGGCTTCGCTTCATCTCCAAGTCGTGGCGTGGCTTCGTTTCATCTTAAAACTAATGACGTGGCTTCACTTCATCTTCAAAGTTGTGGCGTGGCTTCGTTTCATCTCTAAACTAACGATGCGGCTTTTCTTCATCTCTAAGTCGTGGCGTGGCTTCGTTTCATCTCCAAACTAATGACGCGACTTTGCTTCATCTCCAAGTCGTGGCGTGGTTTCGTTTCATCTCCAAACTAATGACGTAGCTTTCCTTCATCTTCAAAGTCGTGGCATGGCTTCGTTTTATCTCAAAACTAACGACGCGGCTTCGCTTCATCTCCAAGTCGTGGCATGGCTTCGTTTCATCTCCAAACTAATGACGCGGTTCCGCTTAATCTCCAAGTCATGGCGTGGCTTCGTTTCATCTCCAAACTAATGACGAGACTTCGCTTCATCTCCAAGTCGTGGCCTAGTTTTGTTTCATCTCAAAACTGATTATGCGACTTTGCTTCATCTTCAAAGTTGTGGTGCGGTTTCGTTTCCTCTCCAAAATATTGGTACAACTTCACCACTTCTCTAAAATTTGTGTAACTTCGCTTCCTCTCCAAAAATGTGGGTGTGGTTACACCTCATATGCGAGGACGACTCTAGTCCATCCGGCTCCACTTCATATGCGAGGACAACTCTGGTCCGTCTGGCTCCGCCTTGTACGCGAGGACGACTCTAGTCCATCCGGCTCCACTTCATATGCGAGGACAACTCTGGTCCGTCTGGCTCCGCCTTGTACGCGAGATCGACTCTAGCCAACCTGACTCCGTTCAAAATCTTGATGGCACATTCTTCTCATCTTCAAGGTTTAATGGCATATCTGCCTCATCTTCAAATACTCAATGGCATATTTCCCTTATCTTCAAATTTTGATCAAGGAGTAACATAACAAGGCAAACCTTTCGAGGATCCTCCCTAGGGTGATCGAATGGGAGAGTTGTATGCCTTTGCGGGGCCCCGATACCAGCCTTAGCGAGATTTCCTTCTCCATACTGTTGGCTTATGCCAGATTCTCTCAAGTCGTAAGCTTAAAACTCCTCGTCGTTGAATTTGGGATTTCAAAACTCCACCGTGACCCTAATTCTGGCAGCCTCCAATCGAGCATGATCTTTTTTGTGACTCTTAAACTAATTTCAGCAAGAAATCGGAGTTCCACAACAAAATCAGTATTCAGTTCGAGTAACCCGTGATTTATTAGATTTCAACTTATTAGTAGAAAAAATCCATCGAAACTTAGATATATAAATACATGGCAGACGCATGCTCTTCTTCATCTTGTAGTGTGATCTCCTTCGTCTTACGTCCTTTGCAGTTTGAATTGTGATTCTCTCTTCGATCTTACGTTCTTTAACATCCTTTGTCAATCGAACTCGGATTGCAAATCAGCTTTGAATCTGCAGTAGGAGACTGTAAGTGAGGAGAAGGGAGAAGAAAGATGGGGAATTAGAGCTTCCCTTCCTTTTTTGTTTCATATATATTTTTTTTCTTTTTTCTTTTTGTTTCTTAATTTTTTTTTGCTCTTTCTTTTTTTTTATTATTATTTTTTTACTAACTTGCCCTCTAATTTTTTTTTTTGTAGGAGTTACGGTGTAACCAAAGGAGTACAACAAAACAACTTTTTTTTTAATCTCATCGACCAGTCTTTGGTGTGCTCGTGTATCCTGATACATGGGGGGGGGGGAGGGGGGCGCAAAGGTTTACAACTCTCCCATTCGATCACCTTAGGTGGATCCCGTAAAGGTCTACTCGTAGCACCATTCGTACATCTTGATCGTCATAGGATGGCTCCGCAAAGGCTTACAACTCTCCCATTCGATGACCCTAGGGAGGATCTCAAAAAGGTCTACCTTGTAGCATCACTTGTGTATCCTGATTGTCATGAGAGGGGCCCCACAAAGGCTTACAACTCTCCCCATTTGATTACCTAGGGAGAATCTCGGGAAGGTCTACCTGTAGCGTCGCTCGTGTATCCTGATCGTCATGGTAAAA
>NC_052350.1:41489501-41690468 GCF_009727055.1 Benincasa hispida
ATAAAAAGGGAGAATCTCGCTCGAAATCCTCTCGCTGATCTCGCTCTCTCCCACGATCTCGCTCTCTTCAGTGTCGGACACTCTCTCCAAAATCTTGCTCTCTCCACTCTCTCTCTCTCTCCCACTTTCTCGTTCACAATCTCGCTCTCTCCACTCTCGCTCTCTCCCACTTTCTCGCTCATAATCTCGCTCTGTCCCACGATCTCGCTCTCTCCAAAATCTCGCTCTCTCCACTCTCGCTCTTTCCCACTTTCTCGCTCACAATCTCGCTCTGTCCCACGATCTCGCTCTCTCTAAAATCTCGCTCTCTCCACTCTCGTTCTCTCCCACTTTCTCGCTCACAATCTCGCTCTCTCCAAAATCTCACTCTCGCTGGTGTCGCTCTCTCCCACAATCTTGCACGAAATGCTCTCGCTGATCTCGCTCTTTCCCACGATCTTGTTGGTAATGGCTTGGTATCGCTAGTAATGGCCTGATCTCGCTAGTAAGGTTGTCTTCCAAATACGTTGGCTCTCCAAAATCTCTTCCATTTAAGTTCAAATTCATATTCCATTCAGATTGGAATTAAAATCAACTGTTATTCCAAATCTCAATCTAAAGCTTTTAATCCAAATTTTTATTCTAAATTCAAGCCAGCCAAATCGGGTGAGATAAATGTCAAATCCGTTCCAAATTAAAATTTGGCCATATCCCAAATTTTATCAATATTCGAATGGTTAACCTTGATATTGAGCTATGAATAAAATGACGAGTCAAAATTTGGCTATATTCTAAATTTTATCTCAAATTTAAATCAACCTTAGTTTTTATACTCATTTCCAAGTAAAATTGAGCATATCCCAAATTTTTATCTCAAACCAAAATTGATCAAGATTCAGTTTCACCCCAAATTCTATTCCGAATTCGAATTAAATTAAATTTGCAATTAAAGTGGAACATAAATTCTTCTTTAGTTCAAATTAAAGTTTACTTAGCGATAGTGTGTCAAACGAACAAGATTTCAAATCAAAATTTTGAGCTAAATTCTCATATTTTGATCATGATGATGCATCAAATTAAAATAGTCAAAAAATCATACTTTGATCTCAAATTACATTTTTTTCGAGATTCATCCACCCATATACGTACATAAATCTCGAAAAGGGGCATTTGTTGAATGAGAAATTTTGGACCAATCACAAGTCACCACGTCGTTTGCTAAATTAATGATGAATTTCTAAATCATTGACTTTGGGTCCAATTAGAAGTTGACACATGTCCCGAATTGAATCAAGTTTCAATGACATCATGCGGATGAATCAGATGAGATTAAATTGGTCCAATTTGATATTACTATTTAGGCTTAAAGTCTAAACTGCAAAAAAAAGTTGAATTTGACCCAAATTCCAGATCAGGCCCAAAACCAACTAATTGGGCCCAAGGGGCAGGCCCATGGACCAACCAAGCCCACGAAGCCCACCTGAGAACTCTATAAATAGAGAAGTTCTCTTCATTTGTAAGGGCAGCATTTTCTACAACCAAGAGACCCAAAGAGAATTCACTAACAAGTAGAGGACTCCTGAAGCTGCACTCCTATAAGGCATAAGACCTTTGAAGACACAAACACTCTTCCAAGACTTCCAAGACTTCTACTTCAAGCTTCCAAGACTCCTAAAGCTACACTCCTATAAGGCAGCTTCCAAGACTCTTAAAGCTACACTCTTATAAGGCAGAAGACCTTTGAAGACACAAATACTTGGACCTTTGAAGACACAAATACTTTTCCAAGACTTCTACTTCAAGCTTCCAAGACTCCTGAAGCTGCACTCATATAAGGCAGAAGACCTTTGAAGACACAAATACTCTTCCAAAACTTCTACTTTAAGCTTCCAAGACTCCTGAAGCTGCACTTCTATAAGACAGAAGACATTTGAAGACACAAATACTCTTTCAAGACTTCTACTTCAAGCTTCCAAGACTTTTGAAGCTGCACTCCTATGAGGCAGAAGACCTTTGAAGACACAAATACTCTTTCAAGACTTCTACTTCAAGTTTCCAAGACTTTTGAAGCTGCACTCCTATAAGGCAGAAGACCTTTGAAGACACAAATACTCTTCCAAGACTTCTACTTCAAGCTTCCAAGACTTCTGAAGCTACATTCCTATAAGACAGAAGACCTTTGAAGACACAAATACTCTTCCAAGACTTCTACTTCAAGCTTCCAATACTCCTGAAGCTGCACTCCTATAAGGCAGAAGACCTTTGAAGACACAAATACTTTTCCAAGACTTCTACTCCAAGCTTCCAAGACTTACAAGAACGTTCGGTGCTTTTCTTTTCCAAGTCAAGCATATTCACCCAACTGAGATAGAATCAGAGGATCAAATATTAGAGATCGAACCACATCGCATCAAATCAACTCCAACATCAACACCAACTCAAGTTCAACTCCACGAAACACGTTTCTCTCCGGAAACCTCGTGCGAACAGTAATTAATTTCTTTTTACGTCAATCAATTTTAATTTACAATGGAGGGTTTTATTTTTTCAGTTTTGGAGTTCGAAGAATTACACTGTAATTTATTCTTTTATAATGTCAATCATTAGATATTTTTTGTGTTGTTAGGTCAACCATTTATTTTAAATGGTAATTTATTCTTTTATAATGTCAATCATCATATATTTTTTTGTATTGTGAGGTCAACCATTTATTTTAAATGTTTATATCACATTTTAGTTTTTCAGGAAATTGGATATAGAAGGATGAATCAAATCCTTTTTTTTTTTTTATAAATAAAATATATTTTAAATATCAATAAAATCTAGTTTGTTATGGCTTTAAAAAATATGTATTTTTATTATATGTATTTTTATTTTGTTCTTCAAATATCCTCTATAAAAATCAAAACTTAAAATTATGGAGTAAGTGAAAAGAAATCAAAATAACTATATCTTAAAAAATCATTTTGATTTTTTTTTAAAAAAAATCACATATTTTTTAATGGGAACAAAAATAGATCGGTTCGTTTTTAAAATAATCTTAACTAACAAAATCTTCAACGTCAAAAAAGATTGATCAAAACTTTTGAAATGTGAGGTGAAAATACCAAATAAAGTATACTTTTACTTAATTTATGTATATGAAAATATTGAAAAAATAAAAGTTGATAGTAATAATAAAAACAACTTACCAATCTGCACAGACTGCAATTCGACCATACAACCTATCCAACTGCATACACGTCAGAGTAATTACAAAATTTTCATGGTTAGTCCACAACATTCAAATTCCTTTCGACTTTGATCTATTTATGGTTCACTCGTTTTAGTACCTCCCGTGAAATTTCTCAAAATTTGTGATCCATTCAAATCCAACCTTAAAAGATTCTCCGTTTTTCACTTCCATGATGACGACACCACTCAAAGCGGTGACCTTAACGCTAGGGGTGGTCATTCAAACCGCAAAAATCAAATCGAAAACTCAGTGAAACCGAAAAATGCGGTTTGAAAAAATTTTGAAACCGAAATAATTTGATTCGGTTCGGTTTCATTCTCAAAAATCGAACCGAACCGTTTTTAACTAATATATATCTATATTTATATTTTAAAAAAAGAGTAAAACCGAATTTAAAACCTTTTAATTTAAGGAACAAAACCAAATTTAAAACTAAACCGAATCGAATCGTTTTTTTAGTTAAAAAAGAATATAACATGGATTTTTTAAAAATGTCATTCGGTTTCAAATTCTAAAAAATTCGATTTGATTCGGTTTGACTATTAAATCGAACCGAATCGAACCGTTTTCACCCCTAGTTGACGCATGTCCAATACCAGAGGGAAATCAACTCGACCATTCTTTTGGCTTGAGTCTTTTTGGTCCCTGTCTTCATTAGCGTTGTACAGGTTTTGTATAGGTTTTTGTTAGAGCTACATTTGGTATGTTTCTTGGAGATTTGTGGTTTTAGGTTGTCAATTATGTGTTTTTCATCTACTTCCCAACATTAGAAGATGAACACTTGTCGAATACAAAAACGATGGATGCTTTGTCGATATTAAAAAAAAGTGAAAATCTAATTATAGTGAGAGTATTTTAGAACTTTAAAAAATCAGGAGTACGTGAGAGGAACCACTTTGCTATAATTCAAAATATTTATGCGATTTGCTATTTTTCTAAAGGAAAGTTTATTTAGTGCTATATGACTGAATTTCCCATAAGTAATCTCATTACCGTGATCAAACTATGAGTTTGAATGACTTTAAACTATTTGGTAAAGTAATCTCAATAAGTAATCACGTTATTGCAATCACATACAACCTGAGTTGAATGAATTTAAACTAAATTTAAGGATCACAAATGTTTTTAAACTTTTTTTTTTTTCATTTCTCTTAAACATCCAAACAAGAAAATATAATTTAAGTAATATCAAATCAAATTGGTTCTAAATCCAGACACCAAATAAAGTATAATGAATAGTTTTAAGAGTATAATAGTTAGAAAGGAAAGGAGAAGGATGAATTATTTTAGTTTAGTTATGTCACAATTAAGATTTCAGGTGCTAATAATTCAAATAGTTGTTACACAATTTCTATACTTTCTTTGAAACTCCTATCAACATTAGTAACACTTTATTACTTCTTTTGTATGTTTCATGGACTTTTTAAAGATATAATAAAAAAGATGTCGAACTCATGAAAAATGTTGATAGAAATTTAATATCACTAGCATATCACTATCCATCTTCTCAATCCAATTAACCTTATTAAAAAAATAATAAAAATTATCTTAGATAATAAAATTAAGGCCCGTTTGACAACCATTTCATTTTTTGTTTTTGGTTTTTCAAAATTAAGTCTCTTTCTCCCTATTCTTTACAATGATTTGCATCTTTATTAATTACAATGGTAAAATTCTTAACCAAATTTCAAAAACAAACTTTTTAATAATTATTTTTTTTAATTTTTAAAATTTGACTTATTTTTTTTAACCATTGGTAAAAGGTGGATAACGAAGAAGAAATTTTACTTAATTTTTTTAAAAAAATAACAAAAAAATCAAATAGTTACCTACGAGTACTAAAATACTCTATTGTGGATTTTTGACGCATTCCTCAAGCATTAATATGTTGTTAACCAACATGAGCACATTTCTAAAAAAGACGAGAAATCTCTGTGACAAAATGAAATGAAATCATTAACTTTCCAAGAACTTAAGAACTTATTCATCTGCTGTGTTAGTTGTTCAGAACAAAATGAAATGAAATAATTGATTTTCCAATCAAATAAACAATGCAAATTTGAATTATGGATCCTGAAGAAACCCAAACAAATTATATAAATATTTGTTGGGCTCATGCACTGTCTATCTCTACAAATCTCACATAGAAAATTGCTCTCTTCTGCTGATGGTAACTAGAAAAATTTACACCAGTCATCTTCCCATCTATCAATCCTAATGCACATGAACTAACAATACATTTGAAAGTCCTCTAAAAGTGGTTGGTGTGGTTAAAAAATGGTACTACTTGGTGACTACTGTGTTTTTCTCAGTCGAAACTCCGTTCTCAACTTGGCTGTCAAATCCGTGGTAAGGTACTTCGATCATGGGTCGTGGCAAAGGACGACCTTGAAAGTCCTCTGGAAAGCATTCAAAATCAGGGCCGAAGTTGAACTTGACAACACAATTTGGTTGATTAGGTAGAGTGTACATGGAGGCTGCAGGATAATAGCGACCTCCGTTCAGATCCGTAAAAGCAACCCCTTGGCATACTCCGTTTTTGAAGAACGAAATTTCGCTTCCTGCATAACGAATGTTGGACACATCATGCAACTTCATAAAGGAGATGATATTTCAATCAAGATTTGAACTAGGAAAAGGGAGAAAGGAAAAGAGAATGAAAAAACACAACAGAGTTCAGGGGCATCTATCTCTAGTTTCCTGAATTCTCAATCAATCAATATATAACCAACATAACAGTTGATTCATAACGTGGAAAATGGTTGGTTATTAGATGATAATAGATGTGACCCAAAAGACAGACAGGCTCCAATTTTGGGAGTGATTAGTGCTGAAATTAAAACAAATCAGCACCCAACTGATGCAAATTCAAGTACTCAACTCAATTCAAGTAAAAGAAATGCAACCTCCTTCATTAATGACAAAATAACCAAATGGACTAACCCCTCTGCACCCTCCTGACCAAACAGCCCCCTCGCAGTCCTTCATTTCTATTATTTAATTGCACTACTGTTAATGAGCTAACTCCTCTCCCAACCCCATATATGCTCGAACTTGGAGCGTGCAAACATAAGGTGGTGGTAGGGGAAATTACTTCCCAAATGGCCCAGTTGACAGTCCAGTCAACCTTAAGAGTTAAGACAACGCATTGTAGAGGGTCAACAGGGCAATCTTAGCCTCAAGCCTAATTTTTGCCAGGCAAAGTTGGGACAAAAGGGTGATTTCTCCCAGTCCACGGATAATGGACTACTCTGTTAGGGACTTTTATGTGTGCCCTCCCTTGACCCACTTCTTTGGAGCGTTTATTCATCTTGGAATGAGTGGATTGAACGGTTGGCTTGAGTTTTATCACTTACTATCAAATACAACCAATTGCAGACATTTGAAGTATCAAATAAGGTGGAAACAGCATGCACCTTGTATTTATTACAATATCTTGTACTTCAGAGATTTTTTTCCTACAAAATTTGCACACGTTTATGAATTTTTTAACTTATTGATCTGGGCATCCTATTTTTATAGGTCACTTTTCTTTGCTGTCTCTCAAGTTGTTCTTGCAGTGAAATGGTTTCTCTTGCAACCAAGGAATGGTCAGAACACCCCCCTGCCCGAACTATGTCAGAGTCAAATGACTCAAATTTAGATGGAAACACAACCATGCGCAACACATGATAATCCTAGAGGAACCCAGTAGCTACTAGCAAGCTTCAAATAAAAGAGTAACAATGACAATAAAAACTATTTTTCATCATAAACCAATTGCACAAATTGGCTGAAACCTCAGCCCTGCTTGCCAGCCAGTGATATCTTGCCTCATGGACTAAGACTTTCTTTCTTCTCATCAATTGTTCACAGGGCAGCAGGACTGGCTAACACTAAGAAATTCTAAAAGTAGAAAAACATTAGGAACCAAAACATTTTTCCTAACTAACTCCAACAACCAATTGAATATTGAAAAAGAATATAGCATATCAAAAGTACAAGAGTAAATGAACTATTTTTATAACAATCAAGATGCAGTTGCAATGTTTTTCATAGAGCTTGCATAGAACATATAGCAGAAACTCAATCACTTCACTTAAAAAGACAATTGAACATAGAATTCATCACTTGGCAGCATTTAGTAAAGCAGTTTAACATACCAGGAACTACTTTAGGCGGCTCCTCTTTCCCTTCAGGAGCACAAATGTACCTCTGCCCCTTATACCAAACAAAATGTGGTGGCTTGGGCGCATAAGAAGCCCCATCAGGCAAATTGATGTAGAAACCAATGACATCACCTTCCTTATATCCCTCCTCTCCATATTTCTCTCTTAAAGCCTTATTCACTTTACTTCCATCAATATCTCTATACCCAAAACTATTCCCATCGTACCCGACCGGAGCCTGCAGGTCCCCTTTATCCGTCGACCATCCGAGCCGAGTATGCCCGGTCTCCCCCAAGCTCACCACCTTGATTTCAAAATACCATGCCCCTTCCTCCACCCCTCTAGTGGCTCTCACCATTCTATACCCCTTTGTACTACCAGCACTCATTCTATCATCACTCAATTCAACTTTCTCCGCCTTGTAAACCTTTGACAAACATATTTGCATATCGTTATTGTCATCCCCTTTATCAGGGAACCTCGGAACTGGAGTGATCAACACAGGGTCCTCAGTTGGAGCATTGTTATTGTTATTGGCTTTGTTCTTCTTTTTCCCTTTCCGGGTCGATTTCGTAACCCAAACATTATTGTTCTTCTTCTTCGATTTCTTCGGATTCAAAGACGTGGCTACCGGAGCAGCATTGCCATTGGCGGAACCGTTGTTTTTAGCAGAACTCGATTCGGGCAATGGCGATTTGTCCTCCTCCACAGGCTGGTTAAGCGAAGACAGTTGCTTTTGCTTTTTCGGAGGTGGGTCTTCATCATCTTCGTCATTCCCAGGTGACTTTGCTAATTTAGCCGATTTTTCAGTGTCATCAGAGGCAGGTTCCTCTTCGGAGATTTCTTCAGAGGCATCAGGTGGGTCTTGTCTGGTACTCTCCTGGGGGTCAGTTGAGGAGCCGCTAACATTGGCATCCATTGGTGGATCAGCAAGCTCAGGTGGGTCGATCTCAGAAGGGCGAACGGACTCGTCTTCTTCATCGTCTTCGTCTCTGTAAGTGGAACGGAGGGAATCCATGAGAATGATGAGCTCGTATAGGGTTTGAAAATTGGGGAGTAGGCGGAGAATGAAGATTAGATTCGTTCACATACGTTTCTGTAAACAGAAAGCTTGAGAATTTGGGGGAAATTTTGGAAGAACCATGAAAGGGTCCGATGAAGAAGGGGATTGGAATTGGAATTAGACACTCGAGTCTCAGATAGGGCAAAGAAGGGATAAATTTTTTGATACCTTTTCAAGTCTCCCTCTCTTACAGAATTCAAAAAGATTCTATAATTTTAATTTTGGTTAAATTATAAATTTGGTCTTTGAATTTTTTTTATAATCTAGTTCTTATAGTTTGGTAAAAATCCTCTAGCTATAGGACTATTTATTAAGAGTATAACAAAAAAAAAGACAAATCAAAACAGTTCACTGGTTTGGTTTGGGTTTTTAGAGTAAAATTGAACATATTGATTGGTTGGTTTCAATTTTTTACTAAAAGAACCAATAAAAAAATGAATGGAACCAATAGAATATATACCCTTAATTTTGAACCAATAGTGTACATATACTCTTAAATTTGAATGGACAATGACTTGTTAATATTTTTTAGTATTTTAATTCGTATGATGCGTGTACGTTTATTATATAGAAAAAGATTTCGTTATTATCATGACTATTTTCAAATATAAGAAAATAAGTCAATTTATTTACAAATATAATAAAATTTCATGGTCTATAGTGAATCTATTAGCGTCAATGATACACATTGATAAACAGTAATATTTTGCTATATTTGAAAATATTCCAAGTAATTTTGTAATTTAAAACAAATACCCTTGTTATTATTTTAAAAATGAAGATATCAAATTTTAATCTAAAAAATCGTCAAATTTTAATTTGAGAAAAACAAAAGTGCCTAGTTCAAAATAAAAAATGAAATAAAATTGAAAAATTGGAGGACAAATAAATAATAAGTAAAAGAGGCCCAATTAGGCCCAAAATCGAAATCCAATCTAATAAAAATTTATTGGGCTAACAAGAGGAATAACAAATTTTAACTTTTTATTTGTATAAATAGCAAATCAACATTTCATTCGTAAAAATGATCAAACGAATTTAAACTACCCCAGCCTTATAAATGAGATTGTAATTGATTTATTAAGAAATGTTTATAATTACAATGTAATTAAAACAAACATCTAGAGACTATCGGTGTCTCTCTTGGTCAAGCTGTGAGCACCACACCGATCTCTTCTCCAACCAAGTTGTTGCAATTTTTCTCTCCAAAATCAGCTTCTCAGCCCACAATTGTGACACTTTTGACTTCAATTCTGTCTTCATCCCTTGCTCCATTGGGCGTGGCTCCCTCTTCTTCTACCAAAACTTCACCACCAGCTTCGACTTCTGCTCCTTCTCCACCGACCTCACTTACTGCTCCTTCAAAGTCACCATTGATCACTGCAGTTCCATCTTCTTCTATCTCAACTTCTCCGTCACATATTCTCGTGGACCACAAACTTAGCAATGGTGTTGTCGTGAATAGAATTATTGTCTCTGAATCTATCACCGTAGTCATAATTTTCTCACTTTAGTAATTTAAATGCAATTGATTTGGTTTCACTCTTCACTCTACTATTTTAAGGAAGCCATCGATGCAAAGAAGAAGATGGAGGGAAAGCGTGCAACGTTGTTGGGTTAATATAACTTAATTTTTTTTAATCTTATATTTGATTGTATAAATTTTCTAAACTAATTAAAAATCAAAATATAAAAACATAAAATAAGTCAAGAAAATTAATTTTGATATTTGAAAAAAAATATATGGTTTTTTGATTTAAAATAGGGGAAATATTTTAGGACAAAATAAAGATCTATAATAAAATAAATGTACAAAAAAAATTAGTTACACTATAATTTGGATAAGGGTTTTGTAGTCATAAAAGGTCTTGTGAAAGCTTTTAGCAATAAGATATTTACATGACCTACAAATATACGGTAGTTAGTCTCTAAACTACGCCTAACAAATACACTTAACTAAACAAATACACTGCAATTGAAAATCAATTAACCAACCCCATCTAAATCACTCACGAACTTACCCAAAATTTTGTAACAATACTTTTTCTTATTCTAGACCCAAAATATCAGTTTAAAAAGTGAGGGTTGGACTGATAATCACTTTATCTAAATAATTGCATTTATGAAGAAATAAACCGATTTAGATTGGAGTATGAAAATCTCAATTAAACACCATAAATTGAAATTACTAACCAATTATGATGTGGTGTACTTAATCTCAGTAAATTTTATAGATGAATGGAAATTACTAACCAATTATGATGTGGTGTACTTAATCTCAGTAAATTTTCATTGATGGGATCAAACCTAAAGGATATGAATGGATTTACAAAAAGGAGACTTGAAAGTGTAGAACTTGGAGATAGAGATCTTCAAAGTAAGACTCTTGGCGTAAGGTGAAAACCAGCAGTAGAACCAGTAGGTGAAAATAGACTATGAGTCAATTTTCTCATTAGTTATTTTAATAGAGTCTTTATGCATTATTTGATTCATTGTTGCATATGAGATATGTAAAAATGAATAACCTCTTTTATGAAATGAAGTTCAATGCATCTACACATATTTGAGCAGACTTCAAAGACTAAATTGCAAAAGGTTTGCAAAACTAGGATGTTCATTTAAGAAATGAATCTCACTGTTAAGATCTTTGAGAATAAGGGTTTGATATAGTATCATAACCAATGGCTTTGATCAATGACGTTATTCTTGTACAAACAAGAAAATGAAAAATGGGTATTTATCTGTTATATATTGATATTTACTCATATGAATGAAGTAGAGATCATTGTGAAAGTTTGACTATTTAACCAATTTCAAATAGTTGATTTGAAATGATTTTTATATTAAATGTCCACATATAGATGTTGAGGACATACGTTAAGTTTGTCTCATGCATCTTACATTTATAAAGTTGTAGTTTAATGTTCGATGTAATAGCTTTAGATGGAATGGTAAAGTACTATTCTATAAGTTGGCATGTCTAAGGGAAAAGTTGCCTAAGATACCTGAAGTGTTGAGGAGATGTAAATCTTACATGAGACTTAATTAACATTTAATATACAATTGGTTACTTATATCGATTAAATCAATGGTATGAACATTGAGTTTGAAAATTAAAACTTATGAATAATGAGACGCGGTATATAAATTTGAAGATTTGATCTTTTACGGGATACACTGTTTCATACAGGATTTAGAGAAATCCATGCTTTATCCTAAGTGGTGTAAATTAGACTACAAGAAAATACTTTTGCTTATGAAGCAATATTTTGCATAGTCAAGTATATCCTTAAATATTTGAAAGTTGTTTCAAATATGCATTAGTCTATCCACTTTATAAGATAATATGGTGCAAGGACTAAGTTTGAGGATAATAGTAAATGCCAAGTTGTAGGAATAAAACAGAACGAGGAAAAAAAAATCTTGGTGGTGACCAAATGATATTTGTTGACATAACAGTTTGATTTATATAAATGGATTCTCTAGGCTAAAGTGTAAAAGGATCTCCTAGAATGTCTAGGACTATGAGACATGTCTCAAGTGTGCTAGGGCAACTGGGAGAGCAAGAATATGCTTTAGGTACATATCTCATCAACTTATGTCTCACCGATTTAGTGTAAGTAGGAGATTGTTGGGATGTATGTCCTAAAGCCTCGGAATTATATGTTATTTGAAATACTGGTTGATTATATTATATATGCAATAATCCATTAAAGAATTATATGTTATTAGAAATACTGGTTGATTATATTGTATACATAATAATCCATTAAAGAAAAATCAAAGGTTATTTTTTGGCTGATTGCTAAAGAGAAATTTTCATTGAAAGCGATTCCTTCGCTTAAGAACTAGACTCAAACGATTGTGCCTACCAGTCAAGACAAGATAACTTAAACATATATTTGGTTGACATACAGGTGAATCATGTTTAAGTAATAACCTGAATGATCTATAGTAAATGGGGTTGGGTGCCTTATCCTAGTAATATTACAGATATGACCCAATTTGTAATTGTCACAATAGTTGTAAAGTATTACAAATGATTTGATCTTAATCATTCAGGTGGAGACATGTGAGTGGAGGCATCCTATACAAAGAGTTTGGTAAGATCGGACAGAGAAATGATTACTCTTTCTTTATAACATCATTGATTGAAGAGATTAATATTTCATAGAATGACCATAGGAGACTCGATTTTAATCCTGAGTGAGTTGAGGGGTAAAACGGCAATTTGGCTTAGTTGTAGTTACGAGCAACTCGTGAAGGATCAACTTACTGGTGTTAGTTATATCCATGGACACAGAAATATATCTACAATGTGAATAGTGCAGTTGTAAATCTTTAGTGGAGTGACATTCAATTAATGAATGTTGATTAATTTAATTAAATAGTTTAATTAATTACTCTCGTATCGTTGGAGCTTCTAAGGTCCATTAGGTTTTCTTCTATGAAGCATAGATATCGATATGGATACGATCGGATATGGCGATTCGTGAATTTCTAAAAAACTAAGATACAGATATGCCATTTTTAATTTTTTTTCATATATATAAATTTAACCATAAAGAAAGATACTAAAATGTAATACACCAAAACATAAAATACCAAATTAATAACATAAAAATTAATCAACGAAATACATATTACAAAGTTCTTAGTACAAACTAGAGAAACTTGAAACATTATCACTTTGTCCCACTACAAAGTTCTTAGAACAAACTAAATTAGTAACATAAAGATTAACATAAAGACTAGAAAATAGAGAAACTTGAAACACTCAAATCTTAAATCTCTATAACATCATCATCATCAACATTATTATCACTTTCACCACCATCATGATCTCCCAAAACATCAGCCTCTAACTCTGGTTCATCTAAAGATAAATTGGCTACTCCAACATACCAACATCTTCAAAAGAATCAAAACTATCTCCAGCAATGTCCCATGTTTCAGCCTCCCCTCTTGAATATTCTAGAGTACCCCTTGACAAAAGGCGTAGATTGCTGTGAATATATACCAAATCTTCTGCACGTTGAGGTGTCAACTTGTTCTTTTTGAGAGAGTTAATAAAAGAGTATGTGCTCCAATTTCTCTCACAACAGGAAGAGGAAGAAGGTTGCTTGAGTACTTTCAATGCAATTGGTTGAATCATTGGGGCATAGACACCATATGTGGCCCACTAGCTTATAGGATCAATGATACATCTTTGAGCTATGGAATCAGGGTCACTAAAATCTCTAGATTTGGTAGAAAAGTTTGCAAACTCTATGTTCACTTTTGCACGATCCCCAGGGTCACTAAAATATTTCTTAAAACACTTCATCCTCTCTTGAGATAGTTCGATATCTTGGTGTGGGGACACTCGATTAGGGGACTCTAAAAGCCATGCTTCACTGTAGTACCTAAATAGAAGTTTAAATAACGTTAAAACTCTTATAAAATATAATCTATAAGGTTAGAATATAAGATAGACAATATATATATATATGTATAAAGATAAACAAGATAGTGTAATTAAGTGCCTCGGATTCAAGGAGTGTGCTAAACAATGAAGTGGAGTATTGTTTTTATTCCAAGATCAATGAGAATTTTATACACCACGTCATAAAAAGAGGAAAAGTCACTAGGTTCAGTTGGTTTCAATCCTCCATGCTTATAAATAGTTGCCTTCACCTTTACAATCATTTCATCCCACATATCATACACCAAATGTAGACAAGGTGCATCTGTATCACAAGCTCTAATCATGTCACCGATAGGTGCAGTGAAGGCAAGAATATAATCAATTTTGTCCCATCATAAGTCGTTAAGCACCAAATCCTTCACACGTCTTGCCTTTATCACATTATCTTCCCTATAATTTACCCATTTATCATTGATGACCATGGCTTGTAAACCACCTTTAATAAGTTCAAACCTCTTAAGCATGATGATAATAGATGTAAAGTGTGTTTCAGCCATAGAAAGCAATTTCAAAGATACAAATTCATTAAACATGGCAAGCCGCATCGAATGATTCATAATAAAATTTGTCACAAACATGACTTCACTAACAATATCCGAGATCCAACTGCACTCCTTATATATAAGTTGGTTGTTTTCAACATTCTTAGCAACACATATATTCTTCGAAGCAAGGTTCAAGGTATGCACTACACATGGTGTCCATACAATCGTGGAAAATTGTGATTCGATAAATTGTCCTACGGCTTTGCAATCAGGAGTATTGTCAGTTATCACTTGAATCACTTTCTCATGCCCAACTTCATTAATAACTTCTTTAATCAAAGTTGCAATGAAATACTTGTCTCTAGTCTCATCAGAACAATCCACTGACTTTAGAAACATAGGTTTTCCTTCTGAAATTACCATAAAATTAATCAA
Organism: Benincasa hispida; assembly: GCF_009727055.1. Lineage (NCBI taxonomy): Eukaryota > Viridiplantae > Streptophyta > Magnoliopsida > Cucurbitales > Cucurbitaceae > Benincasa > Benincasa hispida. Next base: position 41,504,314 of record NC_052350.1, read on the forward strand.
AGGCCTCCTTTGTGAGTCACTCCATCCATCACTCACAATACTCACTTTAGTATGCCATCCATCTCTAATTGGAATCAATAACCGCTCAATATTTGTCTTTTCTTTCTGAAGAAGAGCCATCCTCAACATATTATATCCATGAGGCAAATATCCTGACAACAAATGATTTGCAGCATAAGCAAATACTCCTCTAAGTGTGGATTTCTCGCTAAATGAAATGGCAAACCAACCGAATAAAACATTCTGGCAATTAGTGAATGTAATTGGTCTCGTGATGCATTGTTGAATGATTTTTCAATTGCACTTGTATCACTATTACTATACTTTCTCTTCTTCTCAAAGTCCAATTTGCTTGTAATAGGAGAATTACTGACATTAACACCACTAATTGTTATGACCGAAGGTGGTAAGGGAACATTCTTTGGACCTTTTCTTTTTAGCCGAGCCTTTACTTCTTCTTCCAATTTTTGCATTTCACTCAAAATAGAAGAAACGACTTTTAAACAAGGTCCAATTCCTTGACCACTTATCTTCAATAAATGAGCTTTAACCTGTGTGTAAGAGCTCCTCTTTGAAATATTACAAAGGTTACATTGCCAATAGAAATTTCCACCCCCATCGCCTAATTTTTGAATTTTGGTCACATATTTCCAAAGAGGTTTTGTATCATCTTCAACAATGGAGGAGGATGAGTTTATGGAAGGATTTGATGATTGACTTTGACTTGATGAAGATGCCAGATTTGATGGTTTGTTATGTTATCTTACTAGACTATTCATTCCAAATCGACATAAATCTGCAACCATGCCAAAAATGGATTTTATGATAGAGATCCATTATAAGAATCAGAAACATGGGGGCAAGTAATTTCCTAAGAAGTAAGAACATTTAAATAAGAACAAAGCCAGAAGTTGTACAATAAACAAGAACTGAGAAAAAATGAAAATGGAAATTAAAATTTTAACTTATCACTGTTAAAAATTAAAATAAAAAACCTAAAATCAAAGATTCAAAGGAAATGGAAATTTCAGAGATTGAAAATGAAAAGTTGAAAACTTAAAACTAAAAAGAAATGGAAATCAAAATTTGAACTGAAGAACAAATTGAAGAAGAAGAACGAATGTTACAGTTGATGATGAGCTAAAGAACGAACCTTTACTTTTAGGCGTCCTCGGCGAACTGAAGAACGAACGAAGCATTGACGGTAGAAGTCTGGTCGACAGCAAACTGAAGAACGAACGAAGCGTCGACGGCGGAAGTCTGGTTGACGGTGAACTGAAGAATGAACGAAGAACCAATTGAACTGAAGATTAAAGAACAAACTAAAGAATGAGGAAGAGACGAAGAGTTGTGTCGTCGGGTGGGCTGAAGAACTGAAGAAGCAAAGTGCGAAGAAGAAGAAAAGAACTACAATTTTAGTTTTAGGGTTTTCGTTTTTAGTCTTACTTTTTGTTTTTAATTTATTATAATATTATAAATTGTAATTCAATAATTATATTAATAAAATATAAAACTAAGTGAGTTATTTTGGGTTAACGGGCTATTGGGCTTAAAATTTAGCCCAAAATAAAGAAATTTTAGCTCGGCGTATCCCCTTCATGTATCTTGAAGGGGATACGTGTATCCAAAATTAATTAAAAAAAATAAGATACTTCATTTCATGTATCGAACACGTATCTGCTACGTATCTGGACATATCAGTATTAGATACGTATCTGATATCGATTCTATGCACCTTTTGAAGTATCTGTGCTTCATAGGTTCTCTTACTAGCTCACTATGGATTAAAACAAGGAACAAATGTTTTTGAAATAGTTTGAATTGTTCAAATTATTTAAAGGGTGTAGAGATGTGATTTATATTAATGTGATTAATATAAAGTATAATGTATATCGATACATTAGAATATATAGGTAATTATAAATATGATTTATAATAATATTATATATGAGAGAGAGAAATATTTGAATAAGATTCAAATTAATATAATGTATATTGATACATTTTAATATATAGTTGATTATAAATATGTTTTATAAATACTATATAATTTATTTGAGAAATATACTTAAATAAGACATATTAATTATATGAATGTGATTCATATAGATTCTATAAGTTACGATATGAATGAGATTAATATTAAAACTTTGAATAAGATGAAAATATTAAATTTGTGAAACCTGAATTTCCATTTTTCCTACTTAAGTAGGTGATTAAGGGAATTAACTAAGTGAAAGTCAAATCCTATATTGAAGAAAAAGGAATTTCTAAGTATTGAATAGATTTTCCTTGAGTAATTTTAAGTTAAGCCTTACCTAGTAAAATTTGGCTAAGTGTAAAGCCAAAAGGAACTATGCGTTTGGTGTTAACGCGTGAGATAAGGCTAAGATGAGTAGAAAGGCAACCATGCGTTTGTGAGGTTGGACGCATGATTGGCCGAGGCGTTGCCTAAAGTTACTCATGCGTTGAGGATGCGTGAGCGAGAGCGGAGAGAGCAAGATATTGAGCGCAAGGCACTAGGTAGGCGAACGTGTAGCAAATGAGCGGTGCTACACGATGAGGTAGGTGATCGTATAGCAAATGCGCGAAACTTAGCGATGCGCTAGACGATGAGAAGTGGCACACTAGACGACTAGGCTATACGATAGGCGGTAAGTACTACACAATCAGTGTAAGCATTAGACGATAAGTGTGAAAGCTAGGCGATAGCGCTAAATGTAGCACTATATGATAGTGTTAAGCGTTAAGCGATGCGCGGACGCTAAGCGGTAGACTACACGATGGCACTATGCGATGGGTGTGGGCACTAGACGATAGCCTTGTTGTGCTAGATGATGAGCAGACGCGCTATACGATAGGCGAAATACTACGCGATGGGTGTTACATGATAGACACGGACGCTGGGCGATGATGCTATGCGATGAGCAGATGCGTTGGACGATAAGGTGTCGGTGCTAAACGATAGGCGCGACAGCTAAGCGATGGGCTATGAGTGAGATCGTTGAGAGCGAGATCGCTTACTAAACGATTGAGCTACACGATGGGGTGTTGGAGCTAAGTGACAGATGCAAGAACTAAGCGATGGAGCAGTGCTGAGGCTTGCATTATGCAAGGTTGATGAGTTCACTCGGACAAATGGCTGTACCGAGAGATGGTTAAACTTAAATTAGTAGGAGCTGGACAAATGAAGTTTCATGCAAAGGAAGTCTTATGCATGAGGAAGACAACACAAGTATGTGTGTGGAATGAGAGTAGGTGAATGTCAAGGGAGTAGGTGGTGGTAAAACATGGTGCTAACACCCCAAAGTAGGAGGTGTCTTGCGTTGAGACTTGGTAAAGATGATAAGGATTGCTTCCTTTGGCCTATAAATACCACCACAAGATGTCTCTTACATTCATAAGCCAAATCCTCTTCAAAGAGTGTAAGGAAGTGTGTTAGAAAGTGAATTTGAAGGAGACCTTGCGTTGGGAGTAAGACCATACGTTGACCATGAAGTTCCAAGAGAAGGAGATGCTATCGAACAGTGAGGTCTAGAAGTAGCATCAATTTGGGATGAGGATTTCTCCTAGAAACTCATGCATTTGGAGTGATTCTAAAGCCAACTGAAAGCTCTAAGAGTCTAGTTTTCAGGGTAGGGCTGCCGAAGAAGAAACTTCAAGGAATCTGGCTAGAGAGTGAAGAAAAATTAGAAGGGTCGAGCTGTCGGGTAAGCTTAAGCTGGCCTTGATGTTTTGATGATTTTGGCCAAACCACAAGGAGTTATGAGCTAAGATTTTAAAGTAAGCTTTATAAGACATTTTAGAGCATGATTGTAGAAAGAAGTATCTCAGGATAAGGCTCAGAACTATGAGTAATCTGAGCTTTAAGTTGAATCTGAAATTTAGGGTTCAAAAGAGGAGCCCAAGAAGACCAAAGGAACTTCTAGAAAGAAAAATTCCTACCTTACCAAGGCGAGTGGTATTTCCTTTAAGTCTTAAGCATATCTTAAGGTAAATTGTATATGCTGATGTTATGAATGAGTAAATAGCATGAGAATGAGATTATGTGATCGGGATAGTCAGGGGGTCAGGGGAACCTCACGGGATGGTCAGGGGACCGAGAGGTCTAGTTCCTATGCCTGTGAGAGGATCCTTGTATAGGATGGTCAGAGGGCCGACGGGCCTAGCTTCTAAGCCCATAAGCGGGGAGCTATATGTACATAGGGAACAAAGGGAAAACGCAAGAGAGTAAGTGTTTATGATTAGTAAAAGTTAACTATCTACCGTGTGTGTAGATAGAAGTAGAGACCAGACTCATTTAAAGCGGAAGTTTGAGTATTAACCTCATATATATGATATGCTTGTTAATATGAGTTGAAATAGACTCTAGAAGTTGCTTACCACTCACTGAGCTTTGTGAAGCTCATTCTTTTCTTTCATGCTTTTCTTCCCAGATAGCGAAAGGTGAGGAGTTCCAGGGTGCTGCTAAGGTCAAGGTCTGCCACAAGCCACAGTCACACTTCTGGGGTTTTATCAGTTGTTGTAAACTTTGTAGCTAAGTCTGGGAGTTATATAAACATTACATTGTTGTAATAAAATAGACCTACTTAATCAATTGTTGTTTATCTCCTTGACATAAAGTTTACTGAGAGTAAAGAGGTTCAGTTGGACAGTAGGTATCAAAAAAGGATGGTATCTACGGTCCGTCATGCCTCACCTCGAGCTTAAGAGGTGGGCTCGGGGTGGGGTGTGACAAAATTAATATGAATAAAATTCATAGTAAAACTACAGGTTAAAATTAATATGAATGAGACTCATATTAATACCATATGTTATGTAAGATGTTATTTGAATACGATTCAAATTAACTTAAAAATATGATATTTATTTTTTAATTAATTAAATTATTTAATCATATATTAAATTAGGTTTAATATATTGGATAAATAATATAAAGTTTGAATAAACCCCTTGGGAGTTATTATACGTATAATGGAGGGTAGTTATAACTCCCTCTCAATTCATCCTCTCTGGATAAGCAAATCTCTCACAAGAATTCTGTAATGGTTACACAAAAATTCTCTCAACACCAAAAGAAACTATCTTAATCTCTCCACTTATTCCTTTGATTCTTCAAAAATGGAAAGGATACCACTATCCTGTTCCTTGTCCTGAGAATAACAAGGAAGACTCAATGGTGGTGTTCCTGTACGTTGAGTTCGAGGGAGATGTTCGTGGAATGAGGTGTTCGTAACATAGAGAGGAAAGTGTTGAAGATTGTCTTCAAGAGTTAGTCTTCTTCCTCTTTTCTCTGTATCGGCGTGCTTATCTATAAATGTATGTTTATCCTGTGTTGTTTTATTTGTTTCTTTGTTTTTCCTTGATTTCTAAAATGAATTCCGAAAGTACACGCGGTGCTTCCGTTGAGGAATTCGATTCCTTCACATGGTCCACATGACTGAACCCCTCAGAAAGTTAGCTCATGACTAGAAACGAATGAATAACTTGTAGGAATGAAAGCTCTAACGTAGCAGAAATAACATAACCAAACTCGTTATTGATTTGGGATTTATGAAATATGCATACACTAGGAAATTTAGAAAAAGTTATAGAGCCTAACAAAATTACAGTCTACTGTAAAATAATTCTAATATAGGTTAATCATGCATAAATTAATTCAACAGAGAAAGGGAAAGAAAACCTTACCTTTGTAGAATCAAACAAAATTCAATTCACCATTTGATTTCACGAATAACACAACAAGATTTGCTTGCCTATCCTTTGAGATTTCATGAGATAAAATTTGGTTTGTGGGAACCAAAATTGATTGGACAGAGCAGGGGAATAATTTTGTTTCTGAAGAGAAAAAGCTTCACAGAACCTTTATGTATTTTCTAAAATCAATCACAATTACGTTTTGCAGGTCCCTTAACCGACAGGAGAGAGAGCATGAATGTCCATTTAGATAACTCCCCTATGTGGAAGTTATCTTTTTAATTAAAATTAATAATTAATTAAATCTTATTAATTAATGATTTTATTTAAATCATATTTAAATGAAACATCTCTCACATAACGTATACTTTTAAGGGCTGTTTTTAAATATAGAAAAATGAATCAAAATATTTACAAAACATAGCAAAATTTTAGAACTATCAATAATAGACGCTGATAGACAACTTCTATCAGTATCTATCAGTGACATTGTTAGACACTGAAAGTCTATCAGTGTCTATTAACGTTTATCATTCATAGTTCTGAAATTTTGCTATATTTTGTAAATATTTTTAGCAGTTTTACCATTTAAAATAATTTTCTTACTTTTAATTCAATTAATTTAACTAAATCAAATCAAATCAAATGAAATCATATAATTATTTAATCATCTAATTAAATAGTTACTAAATTAAATATCAAATATTTAATTTAGTCTACATTCGAATCATATACACTTTAATTTTAACCTATAATTCCAATTAAAATTAATATTTGAACTCCTTCAAATATTTGATTCTCCCATAAATTAATTTTGAATCATATCCAAAATTAAATTTATATTAAAAAGTTTAATTAAAATATAAACTTTATTTTATAATGCATCATTGTACATTATATTATTTCCCTAAGTGAATTTGAACATTTCAAATTCAAGACATAATTGCCTCAATTCCCTTTACGAGTTAGGAAGAGACCTCATGGACCTACAGATCAGAAGCTCCAATGATATGAGATTAGTTGGCTAAACTCATTAACCAAATTAATCAATATTCATTAACTATGGGTACACTCCATTAAAGACCCACAACTGCACTTTTCTCACTGTAGATATATTTGTGTCCACGAATATAAACCAATGACAGCAAGTTAGTCCTTCACGAGTGTTTGTAACACTAGTTGGGTCAAATTACCATTTTACCCCTGGGTTACCTCTGTATCCTTAACTACCCATGCTTCTCTAATGAATAACCTATTTATGGTCCAACTATTAAACAGAAATACCTCTTGGGCCAGTGAGAGAAAAGGACCCTTTGTTTAAGTCCCAGAGACACCACTTAAGGGAAAACTCATCTACTTACCCTAAAGTCAAGAAGGAGTGAAATTCATCTTGTATTATTATGTTCCCAGCTCCCCACTTGGTCTTGTCTCCAAAATGGTAGGTCTATTGAGTCGGCGAACTAGCCACTCTCACCTATACAAATTAAAGGACAATCCCTTGTGAACAAAAGCTCATAATACACATAGGATTAAGACTAAGTTGTCTAAGTCATCCTATTGAAATAGAAACCCAACTAGTCAACGATATTACATCTAGTGGTTATTATTTCGTGGTCTGCTCTTATGCAAACTCATTGCATAAGATACTCTCATTCATATGTCACCTTCATAAACACATTGATCATTCCGTTTGTAACAAATACATAATGGGCCATACCCATAGTTTCACCAGGATAAGGTACCCAACCTTATCCCTATATTATAGGCCCTTTAGACTGTATCTTGAATATTGATCCCTATATGTCTCCACATACAGTTCAAGACTCATAAGACTGTTGGGAATGTCCTAAAACTCGCAGTTCATAAATATTAGAAATATATTCTATTTATCAATAAAAGTATTATTGAGTTTCCATTCAATAAAATGTTATTGATATTGCATTCTGTTGTAAAACCCAATAAATGAATCCATGATTATAGTATGAATACTTTAACTTTATGTAGAGACATAAATATGAATCAAGTTCTAGTTTATAGCTAGAATGGTCTATAAGTATATGGGTGAGATTGGGTACCTCATTCTAGTGATACTATTGGATGCAACCTACTTTGTATACTGATACAAATGATGTGATCTCAAAATCATTCATGTGTAGACATGTGAGTGGAGGTATCGTATGCAAAGGATGTTTGTATAAGACCGAACCATGAAATAGTCACTTTTCTTTATAGCGACCGTTTACTATTAAACCTGAGCTAACTCGATCTTAATCCTGATTTAACTATGAACTCCTGTTTATTTGGGATTATCCTTTGATCTGCATAGGTGAGAGTAGTTCAACAGCATTGCTCAATAAGCATCCCATTTTGGGGATAAGATCGGATAGATAGCTGGGAACATAGTCTTTCAAGATGAAATTCACTTCTACCCAATTTAGGGTTAGCAGATAGGTTATTCTCTTAAGTACTATTTTTTGGTTTTGAACAATGGGGCCCCGCCCTCTCATGGTCGAGAGGGACATGGTTTATTAGTTAGACTATAAACCAATCGTTCAATAGAGGATCAATGGGAATTTAAGGAGCAAGATGTATTTACAGGGGTAAAATGGTATTTTGACCTAGTTATAAATACGAACAACTTGTGAAAGATCGACTTGCTGATTATGGTTAAAGTGGACAAAAATATATCTACAATGAGGAGAGTGCAATTCTCGAGCTATAGTGGTGTGTCTCGATAGTTAACGAATATTGATTAACTCAGTCTAAAGAGTTTAGCCAATTAATCTCAAATTGTTGGAGCTCATGATCTGTAGGTCCATAAGGTCCCTCTACTAGCTCGTAAAATTATATCTTGGATTAATGAATTGAGCGGCTTTGAAATGTTAAAAATCGAAACTAGGATTTTGAATTTGAAGTGTTCAAATTCAATTTAGGGTTTGATTAATTGTATTTGATACAACTAAAACGTTTAATTTTGTTGAAATTGAACGGAATCAAAGAGATTAGAATATTTAAATATTGCATTAAGATGAATAGGATTCATGTTTAAATTAGGTATTTAAATTAATTTAATATTTAATATTTGATATTAAATTGTTATTTATTTATTTAATTAATTATTTAAATATAACATTTTTCAAATTTTTGAAATTCAAAATTCACTTTTGAATTTAATTAAATTTAATTTTGTGAAAATTAATTTTAATTTTGAAAAATGAATTTAAAAAGGAAAAAAAAAAAGGGAAGTTAGTGGTATTGGATTAATCCTCTAAGTAACACCTAGCCCACTATAATCAGCTCCTTGAGGTCTCAATGAGAATGTTGAATTTTAGTACTGAAAGGATGATACATTTGGATTTTCTGAAATCTTGAAAATCTCTCCCAAACCCTATTTCTTCTCAATCCAATCGATCTCAATTAAGTGTTTCCACCACATAATCTGAGTTAAAGGATAGTAGAGAAGATCCTTTTGGTGGTCTATTGTGCATTTGGAGATCCAATTCGAGGAGAGGAGCTGGAATTGCTGAGATCTACAAAGGTATTGTGTTCATATAAACCCTCCTTATTGAAATTAGTTTTCTTGCATGTTTTTCAACTCAAATTAAGTGTAATTAGAGTGCTTATTGATTTCGATTTCTTCCGCTGCATCTATGTATACTCCATCAAAGACAACCTAGGATATTAGTTTATTGGATTTAGGATTATTAAGACAAAACGAATACAACACAATTAATAATACTTATTGAAATAATATCCATAACTCTTTATTGATGACAATCAATTATTTACATTTATTATCTACGAGTTTTAGAGTATAAAACTCAATAAACTCCCACTTGAATTAAAACTTTAGTTAGTGGAATATACATAATATCAAAACCCAAAACAATGGGAATGGTAAATAAATACAACAAACTAGGGCATCCATATACCCATTACACATCTCCCACATGCTCTAGATTATACAATGTACATGTGTCGCAGATCTAGACTCTCTAGATGACTCTCAAACACTTTAGTAGAGAAAGCCTTTATAACTGGATCAGCAATGTTATGCTCTAAAGCGATCTATGCGATGATCACATCTCTTCATTGTACAATCTCTCGTATTAAGTGATACTTCCTCTCAATATATTTTCCTCGTTTGTGACTGCGAGAGTCTTTAGAGTTGACTATTGTCCCACTATTATCACAATATAAGGTGATAGACAAGTGCATGTTAGGAACCACTTCCAAATCACTTAGGAACTTCTCGAGCCAAAATGCTTCCTTTGTTGCTTCACAAGCAACTACATATTCAGTCTCCATAATGGAGTCTACAATGTACCCTTGCTTGATGCTACACTATACTATAGCTTCCCTATTCAGGGTAAACACTGATCCTGACATGGATTTCCTAGAATCCTTGTCAGTTTAAATCAAAGTTGGTTTATCCCGTAAGGATCAAATCTTTAGATCCATACACCAACATATAGTTTCTCGTTCTCCTAAGATACTTGAGGATGTTCTTAACCAAAACGTAGTGGTCTAACCTGGATTGAACTGGTACTAATTGACTATTCCTACTATATAACAAACATCTGGCATAGTGCAGAGCATAACATACATTAAGCTGCCCACAGTTGAGGCATAAAGAATACGTCTCATATCCTCAACTTCTTGAGGTGTCTTAAGACACTATTCCTTAGACAAGTGAACCCCGTGCCTAAAAACTAATAAACCTTTCTTAGAATTCTGCATCGAATATCGAGTCAACATTTTGTCAATATAAGTTGCTTGAGACAGAGCCAATGTTCTATTCATGTGATCTCTAATGATCTGGATCCTAAGCATATACAACGCCTCTTCCAAATCTTTCATTTGGAATTAGGTTGCCAACCATTTCTTAGTATCGATAAGTTACCCTACATCATTAATAATGAGTAAGGTATCGTCCACATAAAGAAATAAGAAAGCTACTTTACTGTTGATGATTTTTTTGTAGAAACAAGGTTCATTAATATTCTGATTAAAACCAAAAGATTTTATTGCAGTATTAAATATAATTTTCCAAGATCTAAACACTTGCTTCAACCCATAAGTGGATCGATTCAGCTTTCAAACTTTTTGCTTCTAACCTTGGGCTACGAACCCCTCGGGCTGAGACATAAAGATGCTCTCTTCAAGATTGCCATACAGAAAGGAAGTCTTGACATCTATTTGCCATATCTCATTGTCATAATATGTGGCTATGGATAAGAGAATTCTTATAGACGCATAGTAACAGGGGAGAAAGTTTCCTAATAGTCAACCCTTCCTTCTGGATATAATCTTTTGCTACAAGTCTAGCTTTGAAGGTCTATATCTTCCCAGCAACATCTCTCATTCTTTTATAAATCCATTTACACCATATGGGTTTAACCCTTTAAGGTAGATCTATAGATTCACATATTGAATTGAAGTACATAGACTTTATTTCAAGGTCCATAGCTTTGACCCATTGGTCTTTGTCTATGTCATTCATTGCCTACTTATAGGACAATAGATTCTTGATGCTATCATCTGGTATGACAACCTGAGTTTTAGTTAGACCCAAGTAATGTTCAGGTTGTGATATAATCCTCTCACTGCGTCAAGGCACTCTCAAGGATTGAAAAGGACGAGACTGACCTGAAGTGTTGGTTTCTTCATTAACTCTTGATGAGTGACTAGTTGCATCAACAACTCTTGTTGATTCTTCAGTAGTTTCATTTAATACTAATTTGCTTCATGGTTTATGATCTCTCATGTGGTCCTCCTCTAAGAATGCAACGTTTGTTGATACAAACATCTTGTTTTCTTGGGGGTCGTAGAATAGACCACCATTCCTTTCCTTAGGGTAACTGATGCGTTTCTATAGATGCAATGAAACGATTCTATGCTTTGGTTTCTTTAATTGTGTCAAGAAAGTGTTTTATCTAACAAACCCAAGTGTAAGCTTAACTAGAGTCCTAGTGAGTCCAGGGCCAAACTCAGGAATCGTGCTCTAAAGATGCAGTGAAATGCTTGTTTTAGATCTTAATGCAACTTTGTGTCAATAATATGGAAGATTAGATTTATTCTACCATTATTACTAAAATGCATGAAAGGGGGATGTGTGAGTACTACAGTTCAAATGAAGCAAGATTTAGATAGAAATGTAAAATTCTAATGAATGAAATAGGGTTGAGGAAAAATAACTACTAACACTTCTGAAGCAATGCATATACCACGCATTCAAGCAACTTACCCATGATCACAAGCTACACTTCACAGTGCATTCAGCCACAACATCCTATTTCTAGAACGCATGCAATGAGTATTTAATGCAAAAGACGTAACTTTATGTCTAAAGATATTTCTTTCCTTGTTTAATGAGATCTGGAATCCTTTTCTTTTTCAAACAACGATTAGTTCTATTTAGGCCAATCTTTCGACTTAATCAAAATAGTTTATGAAGCACGCATTAAACAAGTTGAATGCTAGTACATGAATTACTTAGTACATGTTAGTTTCATTTTCCTCAACCCATTATGAAATTAGTTGCACATATTTGGTAAGAAAAAAGATGGATAGATAGGAAAATGTGATGGCATTCATATTGGTAATGAAAGTTTCTCAACGTTACACAACAATACAAATGTTAATGAAAATGTAAAACGAAAGATAAGGATAGAGTGTCAAGCCGTCAGATGCAATTTCTTGCAGCCGTCAGATGCAATTTCTTGCACCTTCTGGCTCCTTTGAATGACTGCTTCACGTTGGTTTTGATGAAGTTAATGTCCTTCTTCCTTTGCTACTAGTGGAAATCTTGAGCTTTCACTTAAGATTTCTCAAATGGAAAGCTTGAGAGAAAGTTATCTCGGGGAAGGAATGGAAAATTTTTACAAAGCTTTTGACGGTTTTTCTTTTTTTCACTTGTGCATCTTCTGCACAGGAACCTTGTGGCTATTTATAGATGTCGATGAGGAATATTTCCGTTTCTCACTAATGATTGTGCCGACACCAGACATTAATTTCCATACCCTACCACACTGCATTCCTCACGCCAGCAATTCATTGGCTTTGTCGCAAACCTTTCATGTCTTCTACCAACTTTGATTAAACCTCCACGACCTATGCGTCAATTGTATTTAATGTCATGTCTCCTCTCGTTGCATTGAACTTATGCAATTCCATTTTAGGCGTCAGGTTTTTCCATGCGCTCCGGCGACAACAGTTGCTTTATCGCTTTAAGTAGACTTATGCGTTCAAAAAGTTAAAATTTCATAATTTATATGGATTGTGAATCTTTGTATGCTAGCGATCGCATAATGTAGTTAATTACATCATTTCCATGTTAAGCTAATGTATTTTCAATGATTTTTCCTAATTTTTTTAGATAAAAGGAGTAAAATAACTTGTATTTTTACAATTTATCAGTAACCAACAAATTGGCATAACCTTGTGCAAGGTTCGAACTTCTTAGGATTTGTCACTAGTACATGTGTAGGACAACCCCAGATTCTAAAGTAATATAAACTAGGTTTACACCCCTTCCATAACTTGAAAAGTGTTTTAGGAACACTCTTCGAGGGAACATTATTCAAGATATGAACTGTAGTCTCTACTGTATACCCTCAAAATGAGCTAGGCAATTGAGCATAGTTCATCATAGAACGAATTATTTCTAACAAAGCTCTGTTTCTCCTTTCTAATACACCATTTTGCTGAGGTGTACCAGGTGTTGAACGTTGGGATTGGATTCCATGTTTTATCATATAGTCTTAGAATGCTAAATCCATGCACTCTCCACCCTGATCTAATCAAAGTGTTTTAATCATTTTACCTAACAGGTTTTTAACTTCAACCTTATACTCCTTGATCTTTTCAAGGGCTTCAGACTTATGTTCCATTATATATAAGTAACCATACCTCGAATAATCATCTATGAAAGAGATGAAGTATTCATACTCTCCTTGAGCTTTTACATTCATTAGCCCATAAAGATCTGAATGTATGAGTTCTAAGGGCTTTTTTGCTCTATAACCTTTTCCACTAAAAGGGCTTTTAATCATTTTTCCTTCAAGACAGGATTCACATGGAGGTAATGAATCATCTTCTAACTCGCTTAGAAGTCCATTCATTACCAGTCTCCTGATCCTATCGAGATTTATATGACTTAATCTTAAATGCCAAAGATATGTATTATTGTTAGTTAGAGAAATTCTTTGCCTTTTTGTTTGAGTATTTTCAGTTTTAAACATCTCATGATTTAAAAGTGCTTTTGATTCAATTGGTCTTAACACATATAAGTTGCTTTCTAGTTTAGCTAAACAAATAGTCAACACCATTTTTCATAATGAATGCTTCACTGGATGAAAAAGAAACTAAATAATATTATTCAATTAAACAAGAAATATATACAAGGCTCCTCTTAATTTTGGCAACTATATATAAATTATCCAAATTAAGTATCTATTTTTAAAAAAACAAATTAGTAGCTCCCATTGCACGAGCTAAAATGGCGTCTCCCATTCCAACCTTGAGCGTCATTTCACCCTCATCGAGCTGTTGAACGGAACTAATTCTCTATAAAGGAGAACAGACGTGATTAATGGCTCTTGAATCAAGTATCTAGGCATTATGGTTTTCCACTAAATAAGTTTCTAGAACTAGTAAATCATATTTACCTTCTTTGTCTTTCTTCTTCTTAGCAAGGTACTTGGGGAAATTTCACTTCCAGTGACCATCCATATTGCAGTGGAAACACTTGTCCTTGTCAGCTACCTTGGCCTTGGCTTTGCCTTTCTCAGTAGTGGAAGCCTTTCCCTTCCCTCATTTCTTTTTCTGGATCTTCTTAGAACCAGAAGATAAGGGAACAAACTTAGTTCTAAAAGATGAACACTTGTAGAACTTCTTAGAATGGATAACATTTGCCTCTCCTTCTATCGGTCCTTTACATTTCATAAGAGACTGATAAGTCTATAACTCATTTAGAAGGGTAGTTATAACATATTCTATTTTATATGTAACTACATTGCTATGGAATTGGATGAAACTCTTCGGAAGAGATTCCAAAATAAAGGACATCTTACTTTGCTCGTCAATGACTGCGCCGTTCATCTCGGCGACATTTTAGTGGACCATCATGTCGAGAAAATGTTTTCTTATTGACTGGCCTTCCTTCATGCATGCATTATAAACGTACTTCAGGGCCTCGTGCTAGATCTGAGAGGATAGTTGTCCAAACATCTCCTAGAGGGACTCCATGATCTGACGTGTAGTGATCATGGTCTTGTGTTTCTTTGTAAGAACGTCAGACAGAATTTCCAAGATATAGACTCAGACCTTGTCATTGGTCTTCGTCCAACGGCTATATGCATCCCTTAATGCATGGGATACATTACGGGCAGGATTGGAGGAAATTCATCCATTAAGACGAATCGTATATCATCTATAATGAGAATCGTATTCAAGTTAGATTTTCACGTCGCACAATTTTTACTGGTTAGTTTTTCGTTATTAAGCAAGGAAATTATGAAATTATTGTGGAAGACATGCTGAAACAAATAACAAACAATTGACCATTATACTAAAAAAAAAAAAAAACAAGTATCTAATCAATTCAGCAAAAACATGCAGTCACAAAACCCAAATTAAACTATTGATTTTGTTTTTGCAACAATATTTCAGAGGTTTAGAGCAACATACATTGAAGGGTGATCGACTATCCCTCCCTTGAATTAAGACAATCTCAGCTAATCACTAATACCAGAATAACTCTTATTCCTATAGTTCTTAGCTATTGTTTTTTGGTCAATGACCATTAACTAGTTTAATTCATCTTGTAAGTGTGATCCTCCCATTTTCAGATCTCAGAGATACGCTTCAATAGGCTACCATAAGGAAATACAACTGTTGAAGATTAACCAAAGAAACCCTATCCATTATTGGAGTTTGCGTTGTTCCGAATCTTATGATCAAACCCTCAAAGGGATAGTTGCTCCAGGACGACACGTAGGCGAGCGTAGGAATCTCACAGTGCAACCTAATGGAAGAGACCGTAGGATACATTAACATATGTCCTTCTCCCACTTACTATGAATACTTTCCTTATTCACCTTGGTATTAACCCATGCATACAATTTCTGAAGGGAGGCCGCACCTAGGGCAACACGAAGCCAAGCGTGGATCTCATGGTGTGAATTCTTAGGGACGTGAGAGATAAAAATTGATATATCCCATGTACCATTTTTCTCCCACTAAAGTATTATACTATTTTAGGGTTTTATTATACTTAGTTACATTTAGGCTAATGATTCTATCTAAGTCTATGCTTATTATAACTCTTATAATAAGGTCTTCACTCTAATATTTTAGGTGAATTAAATCATTTAGTTAACCTAGTGACATTGCATACTAACAGGATTAAGGTTAATTCAACTCAAGTTCCATGTCAGCTCTTAAGTAGGAGGTGTTCTATAAACCGTCATCTTAAGATCTCCCAACCTAGACAGAACTTCACCGGTAGAGTTCCCTTATAACCTAAGTCCTATTTGTCCTATTAGTCATATTTTAAATCTATTAAAACAAATAGGACAAAATTTTGATCTTATTAGAATTAATGTGATCTAAGGTCTAGATTAATTTTAAACAATTAAAATTAAATCCAAATCCCTAAGATCCTAAGTTTGCATGGAACTTTTTATTATAAGTTGACGGTTACTAAATATTAATTTATAACTATTACAATTAATTCTTAGCCTTATAATCATGCTTTCTATGGTTTATTTAAGTAACAATCAAATTCTAATTAACAAGAAAACCATATATGTGCATTTCATGACTTTAATATAACAATTATATTAAACTATGGATGTGACATGCTCAATGCAAATTGATTTTCAACTTTATTAATATAACACTTATATTAAACAACTCATGAAAATATACCAAGTACATACAAGACATTATAAATATAACTCTTTATATTTACCTAAGTAATGTCATGCATCATGCTTTTCCAATTTCATATATTTAACATAGCATAATACATTAAATAACTCATGAAATGATATCCACATCATGCATTAAAACCATACATCACTTATAACATATTAAAAATGTATGATCATGCTTAACCCATGGTAGGATTTATCAAAATGACATCTACAAAGCATTTAAATAGCAAATAAACCGGTACTTTTGGCTCCTAGGATAAAATAAAGCAAGAAACTAAAATAATTATGTTAATTTTATCCTAAAATAAGTTTCTGCTGCTCTAGAATTGGACCAGACCAACTCGAATTCACCTAAACCGCTTCAAATTAAACCAAAAAACCACGAACTGAGCCAACACAATACTAAACCAGACCAAACCACTTTGAACCAATCGAACCAAATCGAACCACCCTAGGTCAACGCTGAACCGTGTGCAACACAACCCTAACGTCGCATTGTCATAGCGTTGTAACGCCGCGGTACCAGATTGCGTTCCTAGGCAAATTCTTCGACTATTCTTCGTTTTTGGCCAAAATTGGTCTCGATCTTCATCAAATTCAGGCCTATTTCTAGATACGGACTTATAGAAGACATTGAATTTGGGCCTTTACAAATTTGACCGAAAATCTATAGTCATAAACTATTGTAAACATTCATTTGCAATGGAAATCACAGAGACTAACAAAATTACAACCTACTGTAATACCCATACACTAGAAATTTCAGGAAAAATTATAAAGACTAACAAAATTACAACCTACTGTAAAATAATTCTCATCTAGGTTAAGCATGCATAAATTAATTCTACCGAGAAAGGGAAAGGAAACCTTACCTTTTTAGAATCAAACAAAATCCAATTCTTCAATTGATTTCACAAACAACACCACAAGAAATGCCTCCCTATCCTTTGAGGTTTCTTGAGTTAAAATTGGGTTGGTGGGAACCAAAATTGATTGGAAAGAGTAGATAAATAATTGTTTTTCTGAAGAGAAAAGGCTTCACAAAACCTTTTTATGTTTTCTAAAATCAATTGCAATTCACCTGCAAAACTTACTTTTTGTAGGTCTTTTAACCAATAGAAGAGAGAGCATGAATGTAGAAGAACCCACGATTCAGATAACTCCCCTATGTAAGAGTTATCTTTTTAATTAATTTGATTAATTAAATTAATTAATAATTAATTAATTCTGATTTAATTAATTATTTCATTTAAATCATTTTTAAATGAAACATCTCTCACATAATCTATAGTTTTAATTCAAATAATTTAACTAAATCAAATTAAATAATTATTTAATCCTCCAATTATTACCAAATTAAATATCAAATATTTAATTTATCCTACATTTGAATCATATTTAATTATATTCTCTCATAACCTATAGTTTTAATGTACATCTAATACACATTAATTTTAACCTATAGTTCCAATTAAAATTAATATTTGAACTTCTTCATGTTGGGTTTGATGCCCTAAATCTCGTAGAGTCCCATAGTTTGTAATTGTACTGTACAAACTTATTATTTATTTAATAAAATATATAATGTTTTATTTCAAAATTAGTTGCATTAACCACAAACCAATAAACTAACATTCAAGGTTATCTTGTAGCTTAAACATGTATGTAGAGACATACATGTGAATCGTGTTTAAGTGATAATGTAAATGGTCTGTAGTAGATGGATAAGGTTGGGGTACCTTATCCTGGTGACACTACGAGTATGACCCGCTTTGTAGGTGTTACAATTATTGTAAAGTGCTACAAATGATTTGATCCTGATTATTCATGTATAGACATGTGAGCGGGAATATTCTATACAAAGGAGTTTGTATAAGACCGGACCACGAAATGTTTAGTCTCATTATCTAACGCCGTTCATAATAGAGACTTACATTTCACCAGGATGACTATAGGTAACATAACCTAAATCCTGAGTGAGTTGTGAACTCTTGCCTATGAGGGCGGTCCTTTGATTTGTATGGGTGAGAGTGTCCAGATCACCGACTCAATAAACCTACCATTTTGAGGATTCGTCTAATTGGGGAGTTGGGAACACAGCTACATAAGAAGGAATTCACTCCTTCCCCAAGGTCAGGGTAAGTAGATAAATTGCTCCCCTAAAGGCTGATTCCAAGGCTTGAACAATGTAGCGCCACACCCTCTCTTGACCTGAGATGGGTTATTCATAGTTGAACTATGATCTATTGTTCATTAGAGGGATCAGTAATACTTAAGGAGTTAGATGTAACTACAAGGGCAAAACGATAATTTTGGCCTAGCTATACTTACGAGTAATTTGTGAATGGTTATCATACTTTTGATTGGTTATATCCAATTGACACAAAAATATATCTATAGTATGAAAAGTGCACTGTTGGTATTTAGTAAAGTGCCCAACAGTTAACTGATGATGAATAATTTAATTAAAGAGTTTAATTGATTATTCACGTACTGTTAGAACTTTAAGCTACAGGTCCATGAGGTCCCTTTGGTAGCTCAATAGGACTAAACGAGAATCAATACTAGATTAATTTGAATTGTTCAAATTATTTGAGGGAATTGATAACATATGATATAATTAAGTTATTTTTAATTATATGTGATATAGTTATTATAATGTATTTGAGACATTATATTATTTATGAGAGGAAGCAAATATTTGAATATAATTCAAATGTTGATATATGAATTGGATTCATAATTGTTAAATTTAATATAAATGTGATTTATACTAAATGGCATATGTGAGAGAAAAGAAACTATAGGTTATATTTTATATGATACAATATTAAAACTATAGGTTATATGTTATAGTTGATATAATATATAGTTTAATATATATATTATAGGATAAGTTAGTATCATATTTATATATATATTAAATGATAATTTAAATAAATTTATTAATTTTATTTTTAAAATTAATTTAATTTGAATGTGGGAGGGAGTTACAATTCCCTTCCCTCTTTTCTCTCCACCCATGTAAATGGATGGTTTTTATTTTTTGGATTTGAAGTGAGTCTTCATCTTCAACTTGCAAGCAAGAGAAAACATAGCGTGAGACAGAAAAGTTCTCTGGAAAATCTCAGAGAGAAAAATTCCTCATACCTTCTCTCATTCTCCTTCCCACAATCCAAATTCATCAGAGCCCACTCCTCCTAGAATCTCACTAGAGAATACCAAGGACTCCAAGTGGTCGTGCCCAATTGGCCATTTTCAATTTGTACCGAGGGATTTCTTGAAGAAAGTCTTCAAAGGTAAGGTTTAATGAAACCCTAAATTTCTTTTTAATTGAACATGTTGTATTTATTTGTTAAGATGCATAGTCTGTTTGATTTTTTTTTGTAAAATTCCTTTCTCTGTAAAAATGGGATTTGGGACAATTCCATTTCCACTCAAGGGCCCTTCAATAGGATCCTTCACTTCAAATATTTAATTCTCTCATAAATTAATTTTGAACCATATCCAAAATTAAATTTATATAATAAAGTTTAATTAAAATATAAACTTTATATTATAATGCATCATTATACATTATATTATTTCCCTAAGTGAATTTGAATATTTCAAATTCAAGACATTGTTACCTCAATTCCCTTTATGAGCTGAGAATGAGACCTCATAGACCTATAGATCAGAAGTTCTAACGATATGAAATTAGTTGGCTAAACTCATCAACCAAATTAATCAATATTCGTTAACTGTGGGTACACTCCACTAAAGACCCACAACTGCACTCTTCTTACTGCAGATATATTTTTGTGTCCATGGATATAGACCAATGACAAAAAGTTACTCCTTCACGAGTGTTCGTAACACTAGTTAGGTCAAATTACCTGGGTTACCTTTGTATCCTTAAGTACCAATGCTCCTCTAATGAACAACCTATTTATGGTCCAACAAAAAACCCCTTAGGCCAATGAGAGGGGGAGGATCCTTTGTTCAAGTCCCAGAGACACCACTTAAGGAAACATTCATCTACTTACCCTAAAGTTGAGAATGAGTGAAATCCATCTTGTATTATTATGTTTCCAGCTCTCCACTCGGTCTTGTCTCCAAAATGGTAGGCTTATGAGTCAGTGAACTGATTACTCTCACCCATACAAATCAAAGGACAATCCCTTGTGAACAGGAGTTCATAATACACTCAAGATTAAGACTAAGTTGCCTAGGTTATTCTATTGAAATTGAAACTTAACTAGTCAATGGTGTTACATCTAGTGGTTACTATTTTGCGATCTAGTCGTATGCAAACTTATAACATAGGATACCCCCACTCGTATGTCACCTACACGAACACATTGGATTACTGCGTTTGTATCAAATACATAGTGGACTGTATCCAAAGTGTCACCAAGATAAGGTACCCAATCTTATCCCTATATTATAAACCCTTTAGGCTGTATTTTGAACATTGATCCCTATAGTCTCCACATACAGTTCAAGACTCATAAGACAACCTAGGATGTTAGTTTATTGGATTTAGGATTATTAAGACAAAATGAATACAACACTATCAATAACTCTTATTGAAATTATATTGATAACTCTTTATTTATGACAATCAATTATTTAAATTTACTATCTACGAGTTTTAGGACATAAAACCCAACACAACTTTCATTAAATCAAAAGTCACATGTATACTGAATACTTTCAAAGAATAAAGAAATGAGAAATGAAAAGTGCAAAAAGAAAGAACGAAATAATTTTTGGAAAAATACAATAACAAGACTTCTTTAGATAAACTCTCACTCTCTAGGGCTCTCTAGATTGAATTCAACCTTTTTCAAGGGTGAATCTTCACTGTATAGACGATCTCATGAGGTAGAGATGACCTAAAACTAGGATTATTCAGAGGAACTTTCATTCTTGAAGACTTGCTGAAGGTGGTTTGTAAGAGTTCTTCTATGTGAGTGTAAGGTTGTTGAAGAAGAAGGGTTCCACTCCTTTATTTAGGCCAAGATTATTGAGAAAAGGGCAAAAATCATGATTTGAAAGCTTTCCAGTTAGTTTCGGTGTTGTAAAATGGTTGTGGACCAAAAAAGACAACCACGAACGATTGGGCACGATTATGGAATTTTAAAGTTTTTTATGAGCGAACCGCTTTATCTAATGTAGACGCATCTCTATAATTTTCTGTAAAACAGTTAAAAACCACTGTAAAAGCTTATAAAGTCAGTCCAAAATAGTAAAAGCAAATTTTAAATAGTTTAAGGACATGTTTTTGCTCATTTTATCCAATTTAAACCTTTAACGGGAGGTAAATTGTTGGGATTTGTGCCTAAATCCTCCTAGTTAATTATCTAATATAGTATTTAATTTAATTATTAAATATGCAATAATGAATTATTCATTACAATAAAAATCCAAGGTTATTTCATGAGGATTGAACAATATGTAGTTGACATAGAGGTGGATCATGTTCAAGTAATAACCTAAAGAGTATATAGTGTATGAATAAGATTGGATGCCTTATCCTGGTAACACTGGATACGACCCACTTTATAATCGTTACAAATGATGTGACCTAAATCGTTCATGTGAAGACATGCAAGTGGGGTTATCCTATGCAAAGAGTTTGTAAGCGAAATAATTAATCTCTCTTTGCAACACAATTGATTGAAGAGATTAATATTTTATAGGATTACCATATGTAACTTAATCTAAATCTTGAGTGAGTTATAAACTCCTACCTATGAGGGCTCATCCTTTGATTTGCATGGGTGGGGAGTGGCCAAGTCGCCGACTTAATAAGTCTACCATTTTTGGGATTTGACTGGGCGGGAGCTAAGAATATAACTACACAAGATGAAATTCACTCATTCCCACCTTAGGATAAGTAGATGAGTAGTTCCCTTAAGTGCTGATACCAGGCCTTGAGCAATGGGCCCCACCCTTTCATTGGCTTGAAAGGAACATGGTTTATGGTTGGACCATAAATAAATTTTTTATTAGAGGATAGATGGTACTTAAGGAGAAAAAGGTAATTATAGGAGTAAAACGATAACTTGACCCAACTGTAGTTACGAACAACTTGTGAGGAATTGACTTATTTTTAGTAGCTATACCCGTGGACACAACATGTTGTCCAGTGCATAAGAGTGCAACTATATGAGTCTTTAGTGGAGTGCCCTGAAATTTTATTAATGTTCACACAATATAAAGAAGAAATAATACCTGCTTCAAAGATGTTAGGAAATGCCTCTCTTTTATTTCTGTTCTCAATATACGAATTTCTATTTGTTGCATATGCAATCCGTCTCATTTCCTCAACCTATTGAGGTGTCATAGGAGTTAATGAATGTCAATTAATTTAGTTAAAGAGTTTGATTAATTAATCTCAGATAATTGAAGTTTATAATTTGTAGGTCCATTAAGTCCACTGCTAGCTCACGATAAATAAAACAAGGACTAAGAGTTTTGAAAGAATTTGAAATATTCAAATTGATTAAGGGAATATATGTTAGTTGTATATGATACAATTAATATAATGTATTTAGATACATTATAATATAAAGTTGATTTTGAGTGAGATTAACAATTAAACTATATAATATGAGAGATTTAAATAATATGAATGAGATTCATATTATAAGTGTAGGTTAAAATTAATGTGAATGAAATTCATATTATAATTATAGATTAAAATTAATGTGAATTATATTCATATTAAAACTATATGTTATGAGAGAAGTATATTTGAATATGATTCAAATATATATCTAATTAAATATAAGATATTTAAATAAATAAACAAATAAAATTATTAAATTAAATTAAATTAAATAATTAATTGCTATGTTGCAGGGAAATGGGAGTTACCGAAGAGAGTTACAACTTCTCAGTCCCTCACTTACGTTTAATTGCAGAGGGTCTGCATGAAAAAGAATGAATTATTTTTTAATGTAAAGCCTCTCTCTCAAAAGGAAAAAACTCTCTAAAAATTTTATGGAGAATGAGTTCTCTGCCAAAAACACATTATTTATTATTTTTAAAGGAGATTCCCACCAACCGGTCCTTACCAGATAACAGTAGGGAAGATCTGAAGGAGGTGTCTTACTTGCTGAAAAGACTTGGAGAAGATAGAAGAACCGTTCTTCAAAGGTAGTATTTCTCAATCTTATTTATATGCTCAACCTAGTATATTTACAACATGTTTATGTTTTGTGATTTATATCGTACAATTTTCTTCCAATTCAAAGATAAGAACGATAAAACGTTTCCGCTACGGGATTCAATCCCTTCATAAATAAAATGTAAAAATCTACTTTTACTAGAGAAAAGTTAAATATATATATCAAAATAATGCACTTTGTGACATTTATCGTATTGTTTGCTTGTATGTGATGATATGTTGATAATTCACACAAATAGAAGTCTCACTTATCCCATGAAAAGATGTTGAAATCTAACTTTGATATGAAAGAACTTGGTCTTGCTGATGTTATACTTGAAATTAAAATCAAATGGATTTAATTATGTAGATATATATATTCATGGTTAGAAACTCTTAGGTTGGATTGAAATCATCAAATTAGATGATGTTTCATGTACAAATTTAATATATAAATTTGTAGTCTCATCAATTTGAATGATTTATTTTTTATTTGGTCAAGTGAGTTAAATTTGAAAAATGTTTGAATTTTGTATTTATTCGATTTGATTTTTTTCTTTCTATATTTTGGAGAGGTTTCAATTACTAACTTATAATTAGCAACTTGTTTATTCATTTGTAGGATCTCATTCCAAATTGAAGAGTTCTCTCTTTTTTTCTTCTCTTGATCTTGAGTTGAGTTTTAGAGTAAGTATCTAAAAGTTGTCCCTGATCCAAGTAGTTTGAGGTTGTACTCTACCTAAATTAGTCATTGTATCTCATTAAGATGATCGTTGGTCTGATTGCTGTCAATGCACAACGAATAATTATCTTTAGAGATAGTATTTATCAAAAGCATGTCTGACTATCCTTTGAATCTTCACAAGTTTGTGAGGTTTTTATAAGTTCTATATGTCCTCAATGCCATCTACAAACGTCTGGGTCCAAATGAAATGTCCCTTTTTGGAAATGTGTTGATTATCATGATCAAAACCCCACTCCTATCTTTTTTTTTTTTTTTTTTTTTTTTTTTTTTAATCTTTAAATCAACTTTAGGGTTAAAAAAACTTGGTCCTCCTCATATGTAGTGGTTGGAACAAAATTCTCTTTTGTAAAAATGGTAGGGTTAAAACAGCTTGGACCTTCTCTAGGAAACAAAACTTTATATTTCTATGAGAGTGGTTCGGTTAAAACAATTTGATCTTTTTTTTTGTATGCGGTATAAAATTATTGTTAATTCAACCATATATTTCAAAAAAATTCAAAAGAAAAATAAAGAGGTAATTTTCACTCCTACGGTATAAAATTAATTGGCAAATGTCCTACACTTAATTTTTTAAAAGAGATATGTCATACAAGCTTTATTAAGTAGTAAAGAGAGCAAGAAAACCTTACAATTCAAGGATATAGAAGAAATCATAATTACAAAAAAGGTTTTTTTTTTTTCACTAGTAACCAAAATTTGTATAGACCATTCAAATTAGGGTTTTTTTTTTTAACTCCAAATAATTATTATTCTCTCTTAAATGTGGTATATAATGATAGTCGCATTTATGTAACCATAATTCCCTCCTTCAATAGTATTTTAAAAAAAGTTATAAATTTTTAGAATTGAGAATTACCTAATTTTGAGTTCTAAACAAGTTGTGGATGTCAGAATTGGAATTAAGTTCAATACCATTTTCTTTATTTTATCCTGTCAATACTTACCGGGCTTTTTTGTTCCAATAAATTGTAATAAAATAATTTATTTTATTTGAAAACACAACAAAAATCCTTGATCGCCAAATGTTGTGAGAGTTTTCGACACTACTAGATGAGTACAATTATCATCAACCCAAAACTCAAATCTATACACTAAAGGGTCTAGAGAGATTTTTGATTTTTTTTTTATCCCTTTTAGTTGATGGATATAATTTTAGGTAATTAAATATTTAAATTTTTAAATAAAAACTTCCTCATTTCTTGACACTCACACCTTAAATTAGAAAAGAAAAGAGTTTTATTTTATTCCTGGCTTGGTCAATATTTGGTGGGCTTTTTTGTTCCAATAAATTGTACTAAAATAATTTATTTTATTTGAAAACACAACAAAAATTGTTATCGTCAAATGTGGTGAGGGTCTTCTTGACACTATTAGATGAGTATAATTATCATCGACTACCAAAACTCAAATCTATACACTATCTAAAAGGGCCTAGAGAGAAGCTTTTGATTTTCTTTTTTATTCATTTTAGTTGATGGATATAATTTTAGGTAATTAAATATTTAAATTATTAAATAAAAACTTCCCCTATTTCTTGACACTCACACTTTAAATTAGAGAAGAAAAAGAGTTTTATTTATAATTTATTTATTATTGACTACCAAAACTCAAATCTATACACTGTCTAAAAGATCCTAGAGAGAAACTTTTGAATTTCTTTTTTATCCCTTTTAGTTGATGATATAATTTTAGGTAATTAAATATTTAAATTATTAAATAAAAACTTCCCCTATTTCTTGACCCTCACACTTTAAATTAGAGAAAAAAAAAGTTTTATTTTATTCTTGGTTGGCGAATACCTAGTTGGGTTTTTTTGTTCCAATAAATTGTATAAAATAATTTATTTTATTTGAAAACAAAACAAAAATCCTTGATCGTTAAATGTGGTGAGGGTCTTCGACACTACTAGATGAGTACAATTATCATCAATCAACAAAACTCAAATCTATACACTATCTAAAAAGGTGTAGAGAGAAATTTTTTATTTTCTTTTTTATCCCTTTTAATTGATAGATATAATTTCAAGTAGTTAAATGTTTAAATTATTAAATAAAAACTTCCCATATTTCTTGATACTCACACTTTAAATTAGAAAAGAAAAGAGTTTTTAATTTTATTTTTTTTTTATTGCATTCACACATTAAAGAATACTAATTTAGAAACCAATCACATTTTGTCTTATTTTATCATTGAATCTCTAATGGTTAATTTTTTTTTTTTAAAATCACATTTTGACATTCACATGCAAATAATTAGAAAACAGGGTTTCCCTAATTTTTGAAATTCAAGTAAAAAAAATATATTTTATCCCCTAATCTCAAATTCACTTATCACATTTTATCTCTATCTCATATTATCTAAATTTTAAAGGATAATTTTTTTTTAATTACAAATAAAAAGGAAAAAAAATCTAATAAAATTATCTATTTTTTTTTTGGCATTCACACATTAAAAAAAATCACATTTTATTTTTAATTCAAAATTAAAAAAATCACATTTAATCTCAAATTCACATCGAAAAAATAATTTTGAAAAAATCTCTTGTTAAGTATTGTTCCAAATAAATGATAGTGATTTTTTTTTTTTAAAAAAAGCCCCTATGTTTTCTTGGTATTCACACATTAAAAGAAAAAAAACATTTTATTTATAATTTGAATTTAAAGTTTATCTCTAATTCATATTGAAAAAAATTCTAAAAAAAGTGTGATTTTATCTTAAAAATCTTTTGTTCACAATAAATGATAGTAATTTTTTTTTAAAAAAATAATTTCTCCCCATTGTTTCGCATTCATTCAAAGAAAAAAAAAACCACATTTTCCCACAATTTTAGCATTCACACCTTTAAAGAAAAATATGAAAAAATAAAAATCTATCCCTAATTCACATTTAAAGAAAAAAATTCTAAAAAAATTCCATATAATCGAAAATTTTCATGTTTAGTTTTTAGATTTTGTCATTTTTATCTTTAATTAATGTTAAAAGAAGAAAAAATGTAAAAAATCTCATATTATCTAAAAACCTACCATTCAAATTAAATTATAGTACACTTTAAAAAAAAAATACAAAAGGATTTTTTTTTTAAAAAAATCTAATTTTACATAATAATTTTGATTTAAAAAAACCTCATTTTATCTAATTCACATCAAATCCTTAAATAATCTCATTTTACCTCAATTTTTCTATAGATAGTTAAACCTTTAGTTTCCATATGATATATATTTTTTTGTTTTTTTATTTTGGTTTTAATTTCACTCTCCCTATTTTTTTTATATAATTTTTTAGCATCAAGTATTTTTTATAAAAAATCCATTAAGCACTATTACCACATTTTTGTATTTTTTCCTTGTTCTTTAACATTTTAAGTTGTTTTAGCTTTAAGAATAGGATTGTTTACAATTTTTCTACTTTAGCAATTTTTTTTTTTTTTAAAATTTCTCTTGTATCACACCTCCATTTTTCTTTTCTTATATTTTTTAAGTTATTATTTTTTCAATTTTTATTTTTCTTATCATTGAACATAAACCGTGTTTTTTTAATCTTTGCATGAGATCGACATTGAAGACTTTTTTCTTTTAATAAAAGAATAATCCTCTTTTTTCTTTTCTTTTTTAAAAGAAGTCAAATATTAGTTAGAAATATATTCAAAGAAGGGTTTTTATTTCTAATTAAAGTGATTAGCATTTATTTTAAAGTTTTCTTATTATGAAAGCAAATATTATTAGTTTATTTGTTCTCTTACTATCAAAGATTTCAATTAAGAGATCAAAAATTCAGTTCGAAAACTTTTTAAAAAAAAATTTAAGAAAATGGACCTTTTTAAATATAAAAATATTTACATTTTATAGCAAAATGTTCCAAAAAAGTTCAAAAAGTACGAAAGCACTTTTGAAACTTTT
Source organism: Benincasa hispida (assembly GCF_009727055.1). Lineage (NCBI taxonomy): Eukaryota > Viridiplantae > Streptophyta > Magnoliopsida > Cucurbitales > Cucurbitaceae > Benincasa > Benincasa hispida. Next base: position 41,532,751 of record NC_052350.1, read on the forward strand.
TACTATAAAATGTAAATATTTTTTAAAATTTTCTATTTATAAGAATTTCTCTTCAGAAATTATTAATTTAATTTTTTTAGTATATATATATATATAAATGATTTTGCAAGTATAAGACTCTTATTTCAATCTATACATGGACATTTAATTTTTAATTTTGTAGCTTAGCTAATTGCTAAAAATTGTTTATTGAGGTGAACCATTATTAATATGATGAAAATTTAAGAGATGAGAATAATAAAAAAAAAAGTCTTTTTCTTTATTTTTTTTTTTTGGGAAAAATGCAAAATGAAGCCTTTAAGGAAGAAGGATCCTATTATATGTAAATAATAGTGGTTTTGGTTCAATTTGCTTATAAAATTGTTCTAAAAAGATTTAAAAAACGAGAAAATGACCTGCGGTTTTTAAAGCGTTTAAAATTATGATTATTTGGAATATTAATTGACTCATCTAGGGTTTAAATTTTTTTTATAGCATAATCTAAAACTAACAAAGATAAGAACAATAATCCGCCACAGAAAACTGACAGATCCAAAGAGAAAAATTTACCCACCAAATTTGAGAACAAACCTCACAAATTGCCCAATTAAATGTATTGACACATATAGTAGTTAGACTATTAGTTCTACAACTATCAAATAGTGACCCAAGAGACAGTAAACTAGATTCTACAACTATCAAATAGAAACCTCGAGAGATAGTAAACCTCATCATCTCACTAGAACCCATTGATTAGAATAAATATATCCAATTCGCCTTATTCACTAGGAAACCACCCCTAATTAACCATTCCCCACCTGACAATGTACCCTTAAAAAAAAACTAAGGCCCCACAAAATACAAATGACTTAGTCCTGACCTGGCCTTGTAGAAATGACGTGTTTCCACCGTTACTTTCCTACATAGAACATTTCTACACTCGCCGATATAACCCCACAAAAAATTAGCATATATAGAATTCAATTCATCACATAAAGAAGGAGATGAAAACAACCAGGTAGGTTGGAATGGCTTGCACTAGCTCAATGTATGATCGATAGAATTTTATTTATTTATTTATTTCCTCATGTTCTTTTTTATCCTAGGTTTGTTTTTTCTTTTTTCTTTTAATCACGAATGTGCACAAAAATTATTTCTTTCTTTTTTTTTTTTTCATGATGTGAGGGTAAACTCAACTATTTTAAATTTATGTTAAAGGTCCTCAACGAAAGCGACTTATCACTTTTCTTTGATTTTTTTATTAGAAGTGGCAGATCCAAAATTTTATAGGGGAGCACAAGTATATATAAATTTAATTTTAGATGCATCGATATAATATTCAAGTCATAATATCACCAAAGCGAGTATAACTATGTTAGGACATTGATCCTTAAAAGGACTTTATTAATGTAAAGGGCTGGCACAATAGCTAAACGATGAACGAATTCTTCATAAACAAAGACTAGACGATCGCTTACAGTTGTTACTCGATCGCTTACCAAATTCTAAATGATTGTTTACAAACTTTACATGATCGCTCAGTAATTCTAGATGATCGCTTACAAAACACTCTGGATCGCTTACAAACTGCTACACGATCGCTTACAAAATATTACACAATCACTTACCTGATACTACACGATCCAGATATGCAAACTTCCGTGCCTTCCTTTCTATTTCTTTCTTCTTTTAAACGATCAACTTCCAAACAGAATTGAAAGTAAATTCAGTTGCGGTCCCTAACCTCCATAACCGACTCAACTGCCGACGCTCCTTTAACTCCTTTATTCTTCCTTCTTTGATTTGGAGGCCTATCATTACCTCCCCCTCCACCTATACCTTATCCTCAAGGTAAAATTCTGGAAATTGATTATGGAAATCATCGAGTACCTCCCAAGTCGCCTCATGCTTCGACAAGCCCTTCCACTTCACTAAAAATTTACGTCCCTACTGTGACAACCCTAGTCGAGAGCTCAAAACAACTTTTAGTTCCGACAACCAAGTATGATTTTCATCGACTAAAGGATCCACAGATGATTCCCCTCCTGGCTGTCCAACCAATTTCTTTAGTTGCGACACATGAAACACTGAATGGATGGACACTGTTGTCGGAAGGTTCAACTTGTAAGCTACTGATCTCACTCTGTCAACCACCTGATATGGCCTATAATACTTGAGAGATAATTTCACAAACTTCTTTTGCCGAACTGAAATTTGGCGATAGGGCCGCAATTTCAACCATATCCAATCACCAACTTGAAATTCAACATCACGTCGCTTCTTGTCAGCAAACTTCTTCATTTTCTCTTAAGCCACCCTCAAATGCTCCTTACGCACGCGCAATGTAGCATCTCTGTCTCTCATTTGCTGGTCCAAAGTCGCATTGGCTGTGCAATCATTCCTATAGTAAATCAACACTGGGAGTTGTCGTCCATACACAATTTGAAAAGGGGAAAAGCCAATAGAAGCATTATACGTGGTGTTATACCAATATTCCGCCCAATGAAACCATTTAACTCATTCTTTCGGTCGCTCTCCACAAAAGCACCTCAAATACATTTCCACGCTGCGATTCACCACCTCTATCTAACCATCCGACTGAGGATGATAAGCTGTACTGCGATGGAGCTTGGTACCCGACAGTCGGAACAACTCCTGCCAAAAATGACTCACAAACACCTTGTCTCGGTCCGAGACAATTGACTTCGGCACCTTGTGCAGTTTAACTATTTCTCTAAAATGTATCTACTACAATACTAGCATTGAAAGGGTGTTTCAAAGGCAAGAAATGAGCATATTTACTCAATCGATCAACTACCATTAAGATCACATCATACCCCCTGGCCTTTGGCAATCCTTCAATGAATTCATTGATATGTCAGCCCATACAATATCAGGGATAGGTAGTGGCATTAATAATCCAGCTGGTGACAAGGCCAACGATTTATTTTTCTAGCATACCACACACTTCTCCATATACCTCTTAATAGCTCCCTTCTTGCCTTCCCAATATAGTTCTCCTGATATTCTCTTGTACGTTCTCAGAAATCCGAAATGGCCTCCAAACACAGAGTCGTGATATGTATGCAAGATTGTAGGGATCAATGAAGAAGTACTAGAAAGTAATAACCTCCCTTTATACTTCAGCACACTTTGATGTAGAGAAAAATCTTACACTCCGTGTTCCTTCCTTAGTATGCAGCCTTTAATTCTTTGTAACCGGTCATTGTGCTCAACTTCTTTCTGAATTATAGCTATGTCAATTAAAATAGGGCTGATAATTAAGCCAACTGAGCTTCCATTTCCACTCTGGATAAGGCATCCATGACACCATTCTACAGTCCCGAACGATAGATTACCTCAAAATCATACCCAAGCAACTTAGCTACCCACTTCTGATGCTGTGGCTGTATCGTCCTCTGTTCAAGTAAAAATTTCAAAGCCTTCTGATTTGTCTTGATAACAAATCGTCTTCCTAACAAATAAGGGAGCCACCTCTGCACAACCATGACAACAACCAATAATTCCCTCTCGTATACCGGTTTCGCACGATCTCTCAAGGACAGAGTATGACTGTAAAAAGCGATCGGTCACCACTATTGCACTAGCACTGCGCCTATGCCGTACCAAGATGCATCAGTCTCTACCTTAAATGGTATGCTAAAATTAGGAAGCACCAACACAAGTAGTGTCATCATAGTAGTTTTGAGCTTCTCAAAGGCGCACTGAGCATCCTCTGTCCACCGAAATGTCCCTCCCTTCAAAATTTGTGTCAAAGCCGCCTTATATTGCCATAATTTTGTACAAACCTCCGGTAATAACCAGACAAGCCTAAGAATCCCGCACCTTCTTCATTGTCTTAGGCACCGACCACTCCAACACTGCCTGTACCTTCTCCAGATCGACCTCCATGCCTTGTTTAGAAATGATGTGCCCCAAATATTCCACTCTATCTTTATAAACTGACACTTCTTCCTATTAGCGTAGAGTTCATGCTCCCTTAATACTGATAATACCACTTCTAAATGCTGCAAGTGCTCTTCTAAATTTTTACTATACATCAGTATGTCATCAAAGAACACTAACACAAAGTGGCGTAAGTAAGGTCTGAATATATGGTTCATCAGTGCTTGAAATGTAGAAGGTGTATTAGTTAAACCGAAAGACATTACCAGAAATTCATAATGCCCCTCATGTGTCCAGAAGGCTGTCTTCTCCACATCTCGCGTATTCATTCAAATTTGATGATAACCAGACTTCAAATCCAACTTCGAGAAGAAAGCAGCTCCATTTAGTTCATCAAAAAGTTCTTCCACCACAATAATTGGAAATTTATCTGGAATAGTATCAGTGTTGAGAGTGCGATAATCCACACAAAACCTCCATCCACCATCTTTTTTTTAACCAGTAGAACAGGGATAGAATAGGGATTGGTGCTCGGCCTAATGATGCCCGAATCCAACATTTCCTCCACTATTTCTCCATCTCGGCTTCTGATGATATGCATACCTGTATGGACGAACATTTATGGGGTTGGTCGCTTCCTTCAAATGGATGTGATGATCAATATTCCGACGAAGGGGTAACTCCCTAGGCCATTCAAATATGTCTTGAAATTGATTGAGCAAGTCTGACAGAGACTCTAGTACTGATTCTGCTTCTCTGTTTTCCCCTTGCTCAGCTACTAACTCACCCCATTTAATAGTCTATATTCAACCAGAAATCCTTGATCTTCTGCCTTCCATGTTTTCACCATACATTTTAGACTGATCCTTGCCTTCGTCAGACTTGGATCCCCCTGCAAAGTTATTTTCCGACCCTCATGAGCAAACATCATTGTTAGGTTCCGCCAGTCAACCTCTGTTTTCCCCAAGGAATGTAACCACTGCATCCCCTAAATCACGTCAACACTCCCCAGCTCCAATGGCAGGAAACTATCACACAGTCTCCAATCTCCCAGCCTCATTCCATATTTTTGCATACTCCCTTTCCTCGCACAGCGGTTCCCGATCCCAAAACTACTCCGTAATTGGTTGTGTCTATGATGTTCAACTGCAGACGATTCGCTAGACTCTTTGATATGAAGTTATGCGTAGCTCCACATTCTACCAGTATCACCACCGATTCTCCCTTGATTTTCCCTTTAATCTTCATTGTTTGTGGGTTTGTCAATCCCACAACTGAGTTCACAGACAGTTCAGCAATAGGCGAAATTTCCTCACTCAACGTCAACATATTCAATTCTAACGTCTCTTCCCTTACTTCCTCGTCTTTATACAACTCCCGTTCCTCCCCGGATGCCTGCACTACAAGTAATCTCAGTTCTCTCAACTCCTGCCCTTTACACCGATGCCCAACAATATAACTTTCGTCGCATCGGAAACAAAGCCTTTTTTCTCTCTTCGACTGAAATTCAGCATCTGTTAATCTTCTTGTTAGAATTTCTCTCCGGTTATCGTTATTCATGTTCCTCACAACGTGATTGTCCTCATCGGAAATGACTCTCTGATCTTCCCTCCCTCTTTTGGTTCACTTTCGCCTACTGTCTTACTCATATTTTCTATATTGAATTTCGAAGAGTTCAAATTTTGGATCTTACCTCTGTATGTTTGCATCCGACCCGCTTCGACCCGTGCATTTTCTCTATCTTCAACACGATGTGCCAACGACATCATTTGCGCTAACCCAGTGGGATCCCAACACTCAACTTTAGCTTTTATCCACGATGCCAATCCGTTCAAGAATGTCTCCTTTAGAACTTCATTCGGGAGAGGAGGCAACAACGCTACTAACTTATCGAACAAATTTCGATATGCCTCCACAGTCATTTCTTGTTTAATAGCCAAGAATCTTCCATACATCGATCCCTCTCTTAAAGATCGAAATCAGACTAACATCATTTTCTTCAAGTCTTCCCAATCTTTGAACGACTCTCTGCCTTCCTTCGACCGATAGCAGTCTAATGTGGCACCATTGAAACTCACAACCACCACCATCATCTTCTCAGATTCATCAACTTATGAATTTGAAAATAGCAGTCTCCTCTGAATAACCACGCGTCTGGTTCATTTCCACTAAACATTGGCATTTCTACTTTCTTGAATTTACTTCGATCGCAAATCGCATCTTCCCCAGCTGCTTTCATCGAACTATTTGTTTCTCACACATCTGTTGATGTTTCTCTGCTTGCAATCCCAATCGCTCAATGCTCTTTGCTAGTGACGCCAAATTCTCCTCTATGGTTGCCAATTTCTGCATTTCGACTCTGAGTCTAGAGATCTATTGGTCTAGTAACTCCAGTTTCGCTTCAAAACGTTTTGAGCCATGCTTGCCCAGGCGGTTGCTCTGATACCAATTTGTTAGGACACTGTTTCCTTAAAATGACTTTATTAACGTAACAGGCTGGCAAAACAACTAAACGATGAATGAATTCTTTATTAAACGATATGAGTCAAACAAAGACTAGACGATTGCTTACAGTTGTTACTCGATCGCTTACCAAACTCTAATCGATCGTTTATAAACTCTACACGATCGTTAAGTAATACTAGACGATCGCTTACAAAACACTCCGCGATCGCTTACAAACTACTACACGAGCACTTACAAGATATTACACGATCTCTTACCAGATACTACACAATCACCTGCGAAATACGATCGCTGAGCTTCGCTACTCGATCGCTTAGAAGAAGAGGTAGAAGATGAACGACACACTACGATAGAGTCTACACGATAGTAACACCCAAACTCTCACTCTCGAGAGCTCACCTTCCCCACTTCAGATATGAAAACTTCTGTGCCTTTCTTTCTGTTTCTTTATTCTTTTAAATGCTCAACTTCCGAACAGAATTGAAAGTAAATTCAGTTGCGGTCCCTAACCTCCATAACCGACTCAACCGCCGACGCTCCTTTAACTCCTTTATTCTTCTTTCTTTAATTTGAAGGCCTATCAAACTAACATATGAACAATGACATATCCAAAATTTCAGGTTAGGGGCATAACTATACGTAAGGTTAGAATTTTAGCCTATTAACTTCTAAATTTGTGTCATATATAGTTCTCGAACTTAAAAAAATATATACTATATCATTGAAATCATAGTTTCAAACATTTTTTTTTAAAATGATGCAACTATTGGCTACAAAATTGAAAATTTCAACTTTAATTAAAAACAAATATATATTATTTATTTATCTAATACAATGATAGTTTTAAACATTTTTAATATTTTATGAGGTTTTTAGATACTAAATTGAAATTTTATATATTAGTTAGACATTTTTAACGGACTTTCTAGTACCATTTTTAAGAGACTTATTAGAGTTACAATTGAAAATATAGATTTTTTTAAGCATAATTTTGAAAATTAAGGATTAAACATGTACCAACTTAAATGTAATATAAAATAATAGTAAATTAAATTAAAAAATTATGTGTAAAAATAGTGATTGTATGCCTTAACTTTAAAAAATTAAAAATCAGTAACCAAATACTTACACTAAAAAATATTTGTATATAAATATGTATGTGATAAAAAATAAAAATAGAATTAATTTTTTTCTAGCCCATTACCAATAAATTAAAAATTATATAAATATATATAACACTTGAAAATTTAAGCATTATATATATATATATTAATTATATATATAATATATATATAATATTAGACAACATGCCTCACTGGCAAACTTAAAACCTAAGGTAATCGTAATACAATCACTACATTGACAACTGACCCGAGCTTCATCTTTTGATGTTGAGGGAGCGCGGGACAATGAATATTTAGTAATTACTTATTTTTTTATATTTAATAAAAAACAATATATATGTATGCCTGTGTGAACTAACACAATGTGAGGGACACATAGTAAGAGTTGTTGTAAATTAGAGATTACGCATGGTTTTACCTTTGAAGAACCTTTTTCTTAGAGAAATTCTTCATGTTGGTATTGTCTTCTTCCACGTGATCTTTCTTATTATAACTCGATGCAAGAACCGACTTGTGGGAGCATTAGAAAGAAGAGGTAGCTTTTTTATGGAATTTTGGGAGAAAGATAGTGAGAGAAATATGTGATGTAACGACTCGACTTTTCAAGATCTCTAACTGGGGTCATTACTATCATGTATGCAATTTTAAAATTAAAACTAGTTGACCATTTAGACTCAAAATAAAAAAATTTCTAAATAAATAAATATTCCAAGAAACAACTAAAAATTTGTAAAATAAAGTTTAGTTCGGGATAAAATAAATTTAAATCTAAAACTACTAAACTTGATTGTTCTCAAATAAAAATTTGAAACTTCTTAAAAACTTGACACTGAGCAGAAACATTGCCTATAATACCATGACACTGTTAATAGACCTTTTCGTCATTCGCCTGAAACGTTCTTTTCTTTACCTGAAAAAAAATATTATATGAAAGGTAGTAAGTAACCCCACTACTGGGGTTAGGCTATGCAATCACATGCAAATATGAATAGGTGATTTAAAGTTGGTGGGACTTAAAACATTGCTTTTCTTATTTTCATTACATTTTCTTTCCCCTGAATGTGCATCAATTTCATATTCATCAGCTCAATGTACATTAATTTCATATATATTAAATCATAATTTTGGACATGCATCAAGTTCATGCATGGATGTGCATCAATTTCATACACACTAAAATCCATTTAAGCACATCAATTTCACACCAAAATCTAGGGGTGTACATAAAAACACCGAAAACCGACCCGACCGATCAAAACCGACCGAATCAAGGTCGGTCGGTCATGGCTAGGGGTCGGTTGGTTGGTTTTCGATTTTCCTGAAAAAAAGAATTTGAAAACCGACCGACCAATGTGTGTATATATATATATATGTTTATTTTTTTTAATTTTTTAAATAATATAAGCAAGCCACATTACCACTAACCTATTTTAGTATGATTAATTATTATTATTCTTTAATGTTGCCTAATTCAAAACCAATTACATGATTTATAATAGAAATTTTTTATAAAAAAAATGATTGGGGGGGGGGGAAGGGGGGGGGGTTGGAAATTAAAAAATTAAAAAAAGTTGCTAATTTATTAACTAAAAATAACACATTATCATTCATTTTTCTTTCATTCACCTTGGTTCCTCTTGAAGAAAAAAGGCCAGAACCGACCCGATGTACGAATGAATTTCACACTCTTTTTTTGGGTCATTCGGTACCGACTGACCATGTACACTCCTAACTAAAAATCTATCTAAGCACATCAATTTCATTTAAACTTAGAATCTGTTGGACTTGCATCAATTTCTAGCCGTCAATAATTGTAGAAAAAGAAATGAGGATTAAAATTATGATTTACTAAATTCATGTAACGTATGCATATGCACGAGGTCCCATGTAATTTCATATAACTAATAATGCCAAGCATGTACTTGATCATGAATGCCAATAATAAATTTCATAATAAAACATGTAAACGTGTCATGCTCAACATAAGTCTTAAATACAATTTAGTTGGTGATGCCAAAAACATCAAATATAAATTTTTGCCCGATGCTTAAGACAGTTCCAGTAGTAAAGTCACTTACCTCAATAACTCCAAGTAATCAAATAGTCTATCTTTTTCTTACAAAATTTTGGTCCAAAATCCTAAAGAGATTTCACTCCAATAATTTGTCTCTTAAACTTAATGGATTGTCCAACTTTATGCACAATAAAATTAGGGATGTTAGAGTCGAATTCTACCAAAACCATAATGCAACCAAAATTATTTGAAAACTTAAAACTCACATAAAAGTATTGTCGAAAGGCCTATAACTACGGCTGTACAACACCATAATATCCTTCTAAATCTCAACCTTAACACCCAAATGTTATGGGTAAATTAAAACCTCAAAGCCAAAACTTAATGGATAGTTAAGATTCCACCAAGAATAACTTATATCTTACCAAAAAAATGGTCGAAACCACAAATACTAATTGACGACAACTTACACTCTTCAAATCTTCAATCTAATGACAACCAAAACAAACATTAATGGTGCTAGACTTCATCTTAGAGCCTTCAAATCTCCAAATCTAACATCCAAATGTAGTGGGTAAATTAAAACCTAAACCAAAATCAAATGAGTCTCTAAGATTTCTCAAACAAAATCCAAAAACCCATGAATCCCTTTACTAATTAGACCCTCACTGGCGGTGGAGTGTTAACAAAGCGACCGACAAAAGATGAACACTGATGAGAAATGGTGTCGAGCGGCAGCGGCGGTAGGTAAGGACGACAAATGTATGTGGTTGGTGGTGGACATGGTTACAAGGGAGAGAGAGATCGACAAAAATCACCGCGACACGTGGATAGCCAGTGATTGAAAACAATAGCCGACGAACGTAGGCACGACCAGAGCGGCTGAGCGGTGTGCGGAGGCGTCAGTCAGAGGAGCGATGAAGCTTCCTTGGGTCTCGTGGATGCAAAAGTGAGCAAGAGAGAGACGTAAGGAGGGGGTTCTGATGCAGGAGAAATTTGTACGGGTGGCCCTATTTAGGGATCCATTCGAATATTGGTCTCTCTTTGAAAAACGCTCAAAATTTGGCCTTTGTTCATGTTAACCGTGTGTGAAAGTATCGTTTTCACTCAAAACGTTCGCGAGGCCAGATGCAACCCAGATTTCTTACTCTTTCCTCTTGTAGATTTTTTGCTCTTTCCTCTCGTTTTTTCATCTCGTTTCTCTCGCTTCTTCACCTCGTTCTCCAATTCACGTTGCTCTCCTTCATTTTTTTTCCCTTCATTTTTCTCCTCTTTTTAATTCTTCCTATCGCTTCTTCCTCTAGCTTTTTTCTCATCAATTTTGTAGTTTTTTCCTTTGAGTTTTTTTCCTTCATTTGAAGTTCCACGCTTGCTTCTTCCTCTTGTTTCTTGGTCTCACTTTCACTTCTTACTCTCGTTCTGATTTACGTTCCAAATTACATTTTTGATTTGAGAAGAAGAAGACATCGACATAAACAGAAGAAATCACCAAAAAAGGAGGGCAACAGAAGAAAAGAAGAAAAACGAAAAAAAAGAGAGCGACATAAACATAAATTGCCGAAAAAGAAAAAAAGGGAAATCACTAGAAAAACAAAGGACGTCATAAATAGAAGAAATCCCCGGAGAAAAAAAAGAAGGGGAGAAAAAGCTAAAGAAAAAAAATCATGCAAAAGAGAGAAGGAAAAATGGTTAAAGTGGTAAATTTATAAGGTGATGACATCAACAAATGGCCAAAAATCGAGAAAATTGAAACGTGTAGCCAAATTTTGAGATGCCAAAAGGGGTTTGAGTTCTCTCTCTTTTTTTAACCTTTTATATATACTAGTAAGAAATTACGTGTGATACATGTGTTTATGAATTTTATAGTGGTGGTTGAAAATTCAATTTTTTTAAATTGAGAATCATGTCAATTTATAAATTTGACTAAAAAAATAAATTCTATAATAATTTAGTTCGAAAAATATTCATTATTTTAAAATTATTTACATTTGTATTATTTATTGCTATTAATGAAATTAAACTTATGTCATAGTTTGTTCTTGGAAAAAAAAATGTAATTTTTAACTTTTTTTTTCAATAATTAATGGACATAAAAAAAAGAAAAGATTATTGGGCTAGTTATTATTTTTTTTTTGTTTTAAAGATTTTACTGGATTTTTTGAAATAGATTTTTGTATGTTTTATATGTTAGAATCACACCATAAGAATTTTTTAAAAATAAAAAATATCTTGTCATTATAAAAGTTTTTACAACAATTTTGATATTGTTTTATATGTAAAATAGATATTAAGCATTCTAATTCCTTAACTTCGACATCAAAATAAGCATGTTCATAAAGAATTAAGGGGTTTCAACACATACCTTTGAAGATCCTATTCAAACACGAATTTGAGCTGCAATCTTCTCCAATCCTTAGTGTGGACCACCACTATACTATTCTTTAGGAGCCTTAAATTGAGTTGTGGGACTCAAAACAAGCTTAAATTTAGGAAATTGGAGGAGAGATTTTTTGGTTTTTCAACTTGTTGAAGAACAACTTCTTCAACCTTCAAAAATTCAACAATTTAACAATTGCAATCGCTTTTCCACTCAATTAAGAGTGGTTTTATTACATGAGAAAATCCCACTGGAATTTCTTCTTCTTCTTCTGCTTCTTCTGCTCCTTCTGCTTCTTCGAAAATTTTAATTCTTTAATCTTCTTGTTTGAAAGTGAGAAAATCCCACTTGAATTTCTTCTTCTTCTTTTTTTAAATCCCACTTGAATTTCTTCTTCTTCTTTTTTTTTTTTTTTTCTTTTTTTTTTTAATTTTAAAATTGATTTTCAAAAACAATTTTTTTAAATTTTAATTCTTTAATTAAAATTAAATTTTATTAATTTTACAAAAATTAATTCAATAATCAATTTTTCTAATAAAATTAATAATTAATAATTAATTAAACAATTTAATTTATTCTATTAATTTAATATCAAATATTAAATTAATTTGTCACCAAATCCATCACCATGAATCCTCATTCATGAAATTAATATTTAAATCATATTTATATATTAATCGATTCTCCAATTACGTTTAATTCCAAAATTAAATGTTATATCACATATAATTACTAATTCCTTTAATTCAAATTTGAACGTTTCATATCAACTTATCACGCTATTCTAAGGCTAATCCGTTTGTGAGAGGGAGACCTAATGGACTTACAGATCATGGACTCTAACGATCCGAGATTAATTGGCTAAAGTCTTTACACTAAATTAACTCTCATTCGTTAACTATCGGGTCACTCCACTAAAGCCCAGTAGTTGCATTTCCCTCACTATAGATATATTGTGTCCACTCGATATAACCATAATTAGTAAGCTAACCCTTCACAGGTTGTTCGTAATAACGGCTAGGTCAAAAGGCTGTTTTACTTCCGAGATTACCTTTTGTTCCTTAAGTCCCACTAATCCTCTAATGAACAATTGGTTTGTGATTCGATCATCAAAATAATTTCCTCTCGGGCCAATGAGAGGGTGAGCCCCTTGTTCAAGAGCCGGATTCAACACTTAAGGGAACAACCTCTCTACTATCTCTAAAAGTGAGTAGGAGCGAATTTCGTCTTGCACCTTATGTCCCCAACTATCTACCCGGTCTTACCTCTGAAATGGGAGTTCATAGTTGGCTTAGGATTAAGGTTAAGTTACCTAGGTCATCGTTTTGAAATAGTCAGTCTTTAAATAGTAAATAACGTTATAAAGTAAGAGTGCCTTATTTCTTAGCCCGATCTTGTGCGAACTCATTGCACAAGATACCCCCACTCCTCATGTCACAACATGGATGAATCTGGATCACTTCGTTTGTAGTACTTTACAACTCCTTGTAATAAGTACAGAGTGGACCCCATCCGATAGTGTTACCAGGCACCCAACCTTATTCGCATACTATAGATTATTTTGACTATTTATTCGTGTTGGGATTGGTGTCCTAATTCTCCTGGTAGTCTCGTAGTTTGTAAACACTTTGTGAACATATTGTTATTAATAAAAATAAATGTTATTTTATAAGCATTTACTCAAATTCAATAAACTAAGACCCGTGGTTATTTCATGTAACTTAAGCATGTATGTGGAGACATACAAGTGGATCATGTCTTAAGTAATAATCTAAATGGTCTGTAGATGGATAAAGGAGGGATACTTATCCTGATGACACTACGAATACGACCCGCTTTGTAGATGTTACAAGTGTTATAAAGTGCGACAAATGGTCTGATCCTGACCATTCATATGAAGACATATGAGCGGGGGTATCCTATACAAAGAGTTTGTATAAGACCAAACCATGAGATATGATAAATGGACGTCAAGACTGCCTTTTAGAAAGGTAATCTTGAGGAGACCATCTACATGGCTCACCCAGAAGGATTCATTGATCTAGATCAAGAGCAAAATGTTTGCAAGCTTAATAAGTCCATTTATGGGATGAAACAAGCATCTAGATCTTGGAACATTCGATTTGATAGTGCGATCAAATCATTTGGCTTTGATCAGAATGTTGATGAGCCTTGTATTTACAAGAAAATCATCAACAACTCAATAACTTTTCTTGTGTTGCATGTGGATGATATCCTACGCATTGGGAGTGATATAGGTTTTTTGACTGACATTAAGAAATGACTAGCCATCCAATTCCAAATGAAAGACTTTGGAGAGACACAATTTATTCTAGGGATCCAAATCATAAGGGATAATTTTTTTTAATCCCTAACTGAGGTCATTACTACCATGTATGCAATTTTAAAACCAAAGCTAGTTGACCATTTTGACTCAAAATAATTTTTTTTTTAAATAAATAAAAATTCCAAGAAACAATCTAAAAATTTATAAAATAAAGTTTAGTTCGGGATAAAAAAATTTAAATCTAAAACTACTAAACTTGATTGTTCTCAAATCAAAATTTGAAACTTCTTAAAAACTTGACACTGAGCAGAAACATTGCCTATAATGCCATGACACTATTAATAGACCTCTTTGTCGTTCGCCTGGAACGTTCTTTTCTTTACCTGAAAAAAAAAAAAATTATATGAAAGGTAATAAGTAACCCCACTAATGGGGTTAGGGTATGCAATCACATGCAAATATGAACTAGGTGATTTAAAATTGATGGGACCTAAAACATTGCTTTATTTTCATTAAATTTCCTCTCCCCTGGATGTGCATCAATTTCTCGATAGGGCCTCATTGGTAAGTGCTACAAGATCTCGTACATTGGAACCCATGGTTATGGAACCGAATCCATTAGTATGGAACATTTTCTTTTCCAAGTGAAATCCCCTAGTATATGAAAGAGTGAAAAAGTGCTTTCGTTGTTGTGGAATAAGAAGCCTTCGTATTTTAATGCATGTATTTAATTTATTTGGAGGCTATTAGAGCGGGATCCACTTTTTAGGGAATATGGGTCGAACCAATAACAAGAATATTTCTATGGAACATCTTTCACAATCCCTGGAGAGATAGTTCACTAATAGACAAGGGAAAGTAATTCGACTCATTCACATCCAGATCATAAATGTTTGGAATCCATATTATGCAAGGAGACATTGCAAAAACCTCTGAAATTATTTCAATATTGGACCTTGGACATATAATAGTTCCGAATCGAATCTCTTTAGAAAGAAGATCTTTTGTTTTGTCTCATGGTAGCCTGCTCCAGTTCCCTTTACGAAACTTTCGTTATTGGGTTAGCCATACACTTCACGATTTTCTAGCGATTCACATGCATCATCAAATATACAAGTCTTGGATAAGAATCTACAACACACTAGAATGCCCTTGTTTGACGATCCTTTACTCCAACAGCATCTAGGGTTCCTCGAACAATGTGATATCTCACACCGGGTAAATCCTTAACCCTTCCCCCTCTTACTAAGACTACAGAATTTCTTTGTAAATTATGCCAATACCAGTGTATATAAGCAGTGATTTCAAATCCCGAGGTTAACGTACTCTGGGCAACTTACGTAAGGCAGAGTTTTGGTTTTTGGGGGTGATAGTGGAAAAGTTGACAGATAAGTCACCCATACTGCACTCGACAGAATCGTATGTGAGATTTTCACCTCATACGGCTCCTCGTTCAATTCTTTCGAAGTCATTGGATCCTTTTCCTCGTTCGAGAATCTCCTCCTTCTTCCATTCCGTCCCGAAGAGTGACCGGGACCAATTCAGTCACGTTTTCATTCATTTGGAATCTGGGCTCTTCTACGTCATTTTTATTTACTTATTTTTCCTCCTTTTTTTTTTCTTTTTTTATTCCCTTCAATCAAAAGTACTATGTGAATTGAACCCTAATTCTGGGCATGCATCAAGTTCATGCATGGATGTACATCAATTTCATACACACTAAAATCCATTTAAGCACATCAATTTCATATAACTTAGAGTTATTGGTCTTCATCAATATCATGTATAGGTGTGCATCAATTACATACACACCAAAATCTAGGGGTGTACATAAAAGCACCGAAAACCGACCGAATTAAGGTCGATTGGTCGGGGCTAGGGGTCGATTGGTTGGTTGGTTTTCGGTTTTCTTGAAAAAAAGAATTTGAAAACCAATCGACCGGCGTTTATATATATATATAATTTTTTTTAAAAAAATAAGTATAAAAGCAAGCCCATTATCACTAACCCAAACCCAAGCCTATTATTTTAGTATTGATTTATTATTATTTTTTATGTTGCCTATTTTTCAAATCATTACTTGATTTATTTAATTTTTTTTTATAAAAAAATGATTGATTTAAAATTTAAAAAATTGCTAATTTTATTAACCTAACAATAACACATTATCAATCATTTTTTTTTCATTCACCTTGGCTCCTCTTAAAAAAAACCAAATCGACCGATGTACGGGCGAATTTCACACTCTTTTTTTGATCGGTTTTCGGTGTCGGTTTTCTCCCAAACCGAACCGACCGATGTACACCCCCACCAAATTCTATCTAAGCACATCAATTTCATGTAATGTAGATCTGTTGGACTTGCATCAATTTCATACCGTCAATAATTGTGGAAAAGAAATGAGGATTAAAATTATGACTTTACTATGTCATGTAACGTATGCATATGCACGAGGTCCCATGTAATTTCATATAACTAATAATGCCAAGCATGTACTTGATCATGAATGTCAATAATAAATTTCATAATAAAACATGTAAACGTGTCATGCTCAACATAAGTCTTAAATACAATTTAGTTGGCGATGCCAAAAACATCAAATATAAATTTTTGCCTGACACTCAAGACAGTTCCAGTAGTAAAGTCACTTACCTCAATAACTCCTAGTAATCAAATAGTCTATCTTTTTCTTACAAAAATTTGGTCCAAAATCCTAAAGAGATTTCACTCCAATAATTTGTCTCTTAACCTTAATGGATTGCCCAACCTTATGCACAATAAAATTAGGGATGTTAGAGTCGAATTCTACCAAAACCATAATGCAACCAAAATTATTTGAAAACTTAAAACTCGCATAAAAGTATTGTCGAAAGGCCTATAACTACGGCTGTACAACACCATAATATCCTTCTAAATCTCAACCTTAACACCCAAATGTTATGGGTAAATTAAAACCTCAAAGCCAAAACTTAATGGATAGTTAAGATTCCACCAAGAATAACTTATATCTTACCAAAAAAATGGTCGAAACCACAGATACTAATTGACGACAACTTACACTCTTCAAATCTTCAATCTAATGACAACCAAAACAAACATTAATGTTGCTAGACTTCATCTTAGAGCCTTCAAATCTCCAAATCTAACATCCAAACGTAATGGGTAAATTAAAATCTAAACCAAAATCAAATGGATATCCAAGATTTCTCAAAGAAAATCCAAAAACCCATGAATCCCTTTACTAATTAGACCCTCACTGGTAGTGGAATGTTGACAACAACGACTGACAAAAGATGAACACTGATGAGAAATGATTTCGAGCGGCAGCGGTGACAGGTAAGGACGACAAATGTATGTGGTTGATGGTGGACATGGTTTCAAGGGAGAGATAGAGATCGGCAAAATCACTGCGACACGTGGATAGCCAGCAATTGAAGACAATAGCCAATAAACGTAGGCACGACTAGAGCGGCTGGGTGGTGTACGACGATGTCAGTCAGAGGAACGATGAAGCTTCCTTGGGTCTCATGGATGTAGAAGTGAGCAAGAGAGAGACATGAGGAGGGGTGTTCCAAGGCTGGAGAAATTTGTATGGGTGGCCCTATTTAGGGGCCTACTTGAAATTTGGCATCTCTTTGAAAAACGTTTGAAATTTGGCCTTCTGCTCATGTCAGTCGTGTGTGAAAGTACCATTTTAACCCAAAATGCTCGCGAGGCCAAATGCAAGCTAGATTTCTTGCTCTTTCCTTTCGTTCCTTCATCTCATTTCTTGATCTCGTTTCTCTCGCTTCTTTATCTCGTTCTCCAATTCATGTTGCTCTCCTTCATTTTTCTCTTCTTTTGAATTCTTCCTCTCGTTTCTTCTTCTTGCTTCTTCCTCTCACTTCTTCTTTTCACTTCTTCCTCTCGTTTCTTCCTCTATTTTTTTCCTCATCAATCTTTTTTTTTAGTTTTTTCCTTTGATTTTTTTTCCTTCATTTGAATTTCCACGCTTGCTTCTTCCTCTTTTTTCTTGGTCTCACTTTCGCTTCTTCCTCTCGTTTTGATTTACGTTCGAACTTACATCTTTGATTTGAGAAGAAGAAGACATCGACATAAATAGAAGAAATCACCAAAAAAGGAGGGTATTTGAAGAAAAGAAGCCAGAAAGAAATCTCACTGGAAAAACAAAAAAAAGAGAGTGATGTAGACATAAATTTCCGAAAAAGAAAAAAAAAAAGAAAATCACTGGAAAAACAAAGGGCATCATAAATAGAAGAAATCCCCAGAAAAGAAAAAAAAGGGAGAAAAAGAGGAAGTGTGAAACTCAAATTTCTATTTTTCCTACTTAAGCAGGTGATTAAGGGAATTAAACAAGTAAAAGTTAAATCCTATGTTGAAATGAAGGAAATTTCTAAGTGTAAAATAGATTTTCCTTGAGTAGTTTTGAGTTAAGCCTTAAATATTGAAATTTGGCTAAGTGTAAGGTAAAAAAGGACCCATGCGTTAAGTGTTAGGAGACATTAACGCATAAAATGAGAAGGCAACAATGCGTTTGTAAGGTTGGACACATGATTGGCCAAAGTATTAGCAAGAGGCGTTGCCAAGAGTTACTCATGCGTCTGGTATGTGTGAGCGAGAGCAGAGAAAGCGGGAGGCTAAACGCAAGGCACTGAGTAGACAATCGTGTTGCAACTGAGCGGAGCTATACGAGGAAGTAGATGATCGTTTAGTAAGTGAACAGTGCTACACGATGAGGTAGAAAATCGTGTAGGCGGGCGCTGGACGATCGTATAGCAAAGCGGGGAGCTCACGATGAGGTAGGCGATTGTGTAGGCGCGGGCGCTGGTGGATCCGATCTCTGTAAGCAAATGGGGTCTTACGATGAGAAGATTATAGTTCGCACTTCGTGTTCAGTTCTGTGTGTGTGTCGTGTTGGTGATATCGTTTCTTCTTTTATGATATTTTAAATTTAGTTATTTTACTCATCGATCAGTTTTGTAAGTCGTCTTAGTACGAATATAAAAAAGTGTTTTTATGTGGAAACCTAGCGGTACGCTAAATATAGCATTAGACGATAGCATTAAGCGTTAGACGATGACGCTAGGCGATGGGCGTGTACGCTAGATGATAGCTGTGCTTCGTTAGATGATAAGGCATCAGTGCTAAACGATGGAGGTAAATGATGCTCGAAGTAGCTAAGCGATAAGCTATGAGCGAGATCAGCTAGATCGCTGAGTGCGAGAACGTTGAGAGCGAGATTAGCGAGATCGTTTAGAGCGAGATTATTAAGTACGAGATCGTTGAGAGTGAGATCATTTGTTAAACGATTATGATTGAGCTACACGATGGGCTGTTAGAGCTAGATGATAGAAGCAGGAACTAAATGATGGGGTGGTGCTGAGGACTGTGTTACGCAAAATTAATGAAATCATCAGGATAAATGGCTGTACTGAGAGATGGGTAGACTTGAGTTTGTAGGAGCTGGACGAATTAAGTTTCATGCAAAGGAAGTATTATGCATGAGGAGGACAACTCAAGTAGGTATGTGGCATGGAAGTAGGTGAATGTCAAAGGAGTAGGTGGTGGTAAAACATGGTGCAAACACTTCAAGAGTAGGAGGTGTCTTGCATTGAGGCTTGGTAAAGATGAGAAGGATAATTTCCTTAAGACTATAAATACCACCACAAGCCTTCTTTTGAGTACATAATCCGAAATCCCCTTGAAATACAGTAGGAAGAGTGTTTAAGAGCAGTTTCGAAGATAGCTATGCATTAGTCATGAAGTTCCAAGAGAAGGAGATGCTGTCAGACAGTGAAGTCTGGAAGTAGTATCAACTTGGGACAAGGATATCTCCCAGAATACTCGTGCGTTTGAAGTGATTCTAAAGACACCTGAAAGCTAAAAGAGTCTAGTTTTCAGGGTAGGGCTGCCAGAGAAGAAGGTCTAAGGAATCGGGCTAGATAATGAGGAAAAAACATAAGGGTCGAGCTGTCGGGTAAGCAGAGCTAGTTTTGATTTTTTGAAGATTCCAGCCAAACCACGAAGAATTCTGAGCTAATATTTTGAGGTAAGATTTCTGAGACATTTTAGAACATATTTGTAGAAGGAAGTAACTCGAGATAAATCCTATAACGATGAGTAATCGGAGCTTTAAGTTGAATATGGAATTTAGGGTACAAAAGTGGAGCCCGGGAAGATCAAGGAACTTTTAAGAGAAATATTCCTATCCTTACCAAGATGAGTGGTAATTTCCTTTAAGTCTTAAAGAATATATTTTAGAGTAAATTGAATATGCTTATGTTATGAATGAGTATCTAACATGAGAATGAGATTATTTGATCGGGATGGTCAGGAAAGCAAAACCTCACGGGATGGTCAGGGGATCGAGAGGTCTAGTTCATGAGCTTGTAGGAAGATCCTCATATAGGATGGTTATAGGGTCGACGGGCCTAGCTTCTGAGCCCATGAGCAGGGAGCTATGTGCACATAGGAGACAAAGGAAACAAAGGGGAAACGCAAAAGAGTAAACGTTTGTAATTAGTAACAGTTAACTATCTACCGTGTGTGTAGGTAGACAATATACTCATTCTAAGTAGTTATCAGATTAGCTATCTACCGTGCATATAGATAGAGTTGAGAACAGACCCATTCGGAGATGAGGTTTGAATGTAACCTCATTTTTATGATATGCTTGTTATTTATGAGTTGAAATAGACTCTAGAAGTTGCTTACCACTCACTGAGTTTTGTGAAGCTCATTATGTTATTTCATGTTTTTCTCCCCAGGTAGCGAAAGGTGAGGAGTTCCAGGGTGCTGCTAAGGTCAAGGTCTGCCACAAGCCACAGCTACACTTCCAGGGGGTTTTACAGTTGTTGTTGTAAACTTTATAGTTAAGTCTTGGAATTGTATAAACATTACATTGCTGTAATAAAATGGGCCTACCTAATTAATAACTATTATCTCCTTGACTTAAAGTTTATTGAGTGTAGTAAAGAGGTTCAGTTAGACAGTAGGTATCACAAAAATGTGTATCCGCGGTCCCTCACGCCTTTTTTCAGGCTCAGCAGTGCGGGCTTAGGGCGGGGTGTGATAGAAAGAAAAAAAATCCTGCAAAAGAGAGAAGGAAAAGGGGTTAAAGTGGTAAATTTACAGGGTGATGACATCAACAGATGGCCAAAAATCGAGAAAATTGAAAAGTGTAGCCAAATTTCGAGATGCCATTGGTACCAAATCCTCCTAAGGCTGCCTCACGAGAAAAAGGGGGTTTGAGTTCTCTCTTTTTTTTTAACCTTTTATATATACTAGTAAGAAATTACGTTATATGCAATGCATGTGTTTATGAATTTTGTAATGATGGTTGAAAATTTAATTTTTTTAATTGAGAATCATGCCAATTTATAAATTTGACTAAAAAAACAAATTCTATAATCATTTAGTTTGAAAGATATTCATTATTTTAAAATTATTACGTTTGTATTATTTATTGCTATTAATGAAATCTTAATTTTAAACTTATGTCATAGTTTGTTCTTGAAAAAAAAATGTAATTTTTAATTTTTTTACTAATTAGTGGACATTCAAAAAAAAAAAAAAAAAAGGGCTAGTTATTATTATTATTTTTTTAAAGATTTTATTGGCTTTTTTGAAATAGATTTTTGTATGTTTTATACGTTAGAATCACACCAAAAGAATATTTTTTTGAAAATAAAAAATATCTTGTCATGATAAAAGTTTTTACAACAATTTTGATATTGTTTTATATGTAAAATAGATATTTTTTAATAAAAGGAAAAAAAATACTTCATTTATGTTGGAATATAGAAACATGCAGTAGAAAAAAA
This sequence comes from Benincasa hispida, assembly GCF_009727055.1. NCBI lineage: Eukaryota > Viridiplantae > Streptophyta > Magnoliopsida > Cucurbitales > Cucurbitaceae > Benincasa > Benincasa hispida. Next base: position 41,554,727 of record NC_052350.1, read on the forward strand.
AAATGATCATTAAGCATTCTAATTCCTTAACTTTGACATCAAAATAAGTATGTTCATAGAGAATTAGGAGGGTTTCAACACATAACTTTGAACATCCTCTTCAAATACGAATTTGAGCTGCAATCTTCTCCAATCCTTACTTTGGACCACCACTAGAGCTTCTCTACTATTCTTTAGAAGCCTTAGATTGAGTTGTGGGACTTAAAACAATCTTGAATTTAGGGAATTGGATGAGAGATTTTCTAGTTTTTTAGCTTGTTGAAGAACAACTTCTTCAACTTTCAAAAACTCAACAATTCAACAATTGCATTCACTTTTCCACTCAATTAAGAGTGGTTTTTATTACATGAGTCTCATGCAAAAACTGATCATCTCAAGTGATACCAGTTATCACTTGAATTTGGTGGTGAAATTATGTGTAAGAAGGTGACTACCCTTCTTGCTTGAAAGTGAGAAAATCCCACATTGGGATTTTTCCCACAATTTTTTTTTAAAAAATTTTGAATTGATTTTCAAAAACAAAAATATTTTCAATTTTAATTTTTTAATTAAAATTGAAATTTTATTCATTTTACAAAAATTAATTCAATAATCAATTTTTCTATTAAAATTAATAATTAATAATTAATTAAAATATTAATTAACTCTATTAATTTAATATCAAATATTAAATTAATTTGTCACCAAATCCATTATCCTGAATCCCCATTCATGAAATTAATATTTAAATCTTATTTATATATTAATCGATTCTCTAGTCACGTTTAATTCCAAAATTAAATGTGTAATTATATCAAATATAATTACTAATTCCTTTAATTCAAATTTGAACGTTTCAAATCAACTTATCATGCTATTTTAAGGCTAATCCGTTTGTGAGTGGGGGACCTAATGGACCTACAGATCATGAGATCCAACGATCCAAGATTAATTGACTAAACTCTTTACACCGAATTAACTCCCATTCGTTAACTATCAGGTCACTTCATTAAAGGCCAGTAGTTGCACTCCCCTCACAGTAGATATATTGTGTCCACTCGATATATCCATAATTAGTAAGTTAACCCTTCACAAGTTGTTCATAATAACGGCTGGGTCGAAAGGATGTTTTACCCCCGAGATTACCTCTTGCTCCTTAAGTCCCACCGATCCTCTAATGAACAATTGGTTTGTGATCCGATCATCAAACTGAGTTCTTTTCGGGCCAATGAGAGGGTGGGGCCCCTTGTTCAAGACCCGGAGTCAGCACTTAAGGGAACAACCTCTATACTATCTGTAAAAGAAGGTAGGAGTGAATTCTGTCTTGCACCCTATGTCCCCAACTATCTATCCGATCTTACCCCTGAAATGAGAGGCTTATTGAGCTGATGCTATTGAGCCAACCCTTACCTATGAAAATCTAAGGGTAATCCCGAATAAATAGGACTTCGTAGTTAGCTCAGGATTAAGGTTAAGTTACCTAGGTCATCTATGTTGAAATAGTCAGTCTTTAAATAGTAAACAACGTTATAAAGTAAGAGTGCCTTATTTCTTGATCCGATCTTGTGCGAACTCATTGCACAAGACGCCCCCGCTCCTCATGTCACCATATGGATGAATCAGGATCACTTCATTTGTAGTACTTTACAACTACAGAGTGGGACGCATCCGAAAGTATTACTAGAATAAGGCACCCAACCTTATTCGTATACTATAGATCATTTTGACTATTTACTCATGTTAGGATTGGTGTCCTAATTCTCTTGGTAGTCTCGTAGTTTGTAATACTTTGTGAACATATTGTTATTAATAAAATAAATGTTATTTTATAAGCATTTACTTAAATCCAATAAACTAAGATCCGGGGTCATTTCATGTAACTTAAATATGTATGTGGAGACATATAAGTGGATCATAACTTAAGTAATAACCTAAATGGTCTGTAGTAGATGGATAAAGGAGGGATACCTTATCCTGATGACACTAGGGATACGACCCGCTTTGTAGATGTTACAAGTGTTGTAAGTGCTACAAAATGGTCTGATCCTGACTATTACATTGGAGACATACGAACGGGGGTTATCCTATACAAAGAGTTTGTATAAGACCGGACTACGAGAATGATTAGTCTCTTTATATAACACCAATTGATAATTGAGACTTACATTTCACTTAAATGACCAATAAGTGACATGAACTTAATTGAGTGAGTTTGGGAACTCCTGCTCATGAGGGCGGTTCTTTGATTTGTATTGGGTGAGAGTGGCCACGATTGGCAACTCAACAAGCCTACACCCGGAATGCTATATAGGTTTGGACTGAAGCCAAAATAATCATGTTTAATGATGGAGTTGAGGATCTATTGTCTTAAACGCAAGCAATAAGAAGAAATGGATTAAAGCCAGTGGATTAAAGCCATGATTAAGGAAATGGAGTCTATGTACTTCAATTCGTCTGGGAACTTGTGGATCAGCCGATGAGGTAAATACCTATAGGATTGTAGTGATCACAACGAGCAAAGAGGTCTAGATGAAAAGGTGCAGACCTTTAAGGCTAGACTTGTGGCAAAGGGTTATACCCAGGTCAAGGGAGTGGACTATGAGGAAACTTTCTCACCTGTTGTCATGTTGAAGTCTATTAGGATTCTCCTGTCCATAGCCACATTTTATGATTATGAGATACGGCAAATGGACATTAAGACTGCTTTTTTGAATGGTAATCTTGAGGAGACCATCTACATGGCTCAACCAGAAGGATTTATTGATCCAGAAAAAGAGCAAAAGGTTTGCAAGCTTAATAGGTCCATTTATTGACTGAAACAAGCATCTAGATCTTAGGACATTCAATTTGATAGTGCGATCAAATCATTTGGCTTTGATCAGAATGTTGATGAGCCTTGTGTTTACAAGAAAATCATCAATAGCTTAGTATCTTTCCTTGTGCTGTATGTGGATGATATCCTACTAATTGAGAATGATGTAGGTTTTTTGATTGACATTAAGAAATGGCTAGCCACCCAATTCCAAATGAAAGGTTTGGGAGAGACGCATTTTGTTCCAGAGATCCAGATCATAAGGGATCGTAAGAACAAAAGGTTGGCCTTATCTCAGACATCATACATTGACAAGATGTTGATCAAGTACTCGATGTAGAATTCCAAGAGGGGTTTATTACCTTTCAGGCATGAAATTTTTTTGTCTAAGGAACAGTGTCCTAAGACATCTCAAGAGGTTGAGGAAATGAGACAGATTCCCTATGCATCGGTTGTTGGTAACCTTATGTATGCAATGTTACATACTAGACCTGACATTTGCTATGCAGTTGGGATTGTCAGTCGATATCAGTCCAATCCAGGATTAGATTACTACACGACAGTCAAAACAACCCTCAAGTATCTTCGGAGAATGAGGGACTATATGCTCGTATATGGAGATAAGGATTTGATCCTTACAGGATACACAGACTCTAACTTTCAGACTGATAGAGATTCTCGAAAATCGACATCAGGGTTAGTGTTCTCTCTGAATGGAGAAGCTGTAGTTAGGCAAAGCATCAAGCAGGGATGCATTGCACTCCACTATGGAAACTGAATACGTAGCTGCTTGTGAAGCGGTTGGCTTAGGAAGTTCTTTACCGATTTGGAAGTTGTTCCAAATATGTCTTTGCCGATCACACTCTATTGTGATAACAGTGGGGCTATGGAAAATCCTAAGAAACCTCAAAGTCACTGAAGAGGCAAGCACATTGAACGGAAGTATCATTCGATTAGAGAGATTGTGCACGCAGTGATATGATAGTCACGAAGATCGCGTCGGAGCACAACGTTGCTGATCCGTTTACAAAGGCTCTACGGCTAAAGTGTTCGAGGGTCATCTGGAGAGTCTAGGTCTACGGGACATGCGACACCTTGTCTAGGGCAAGTTGGAGATGATATTGAGGGAGAGAGTATGCCTTAGTTTATTGTATATTGTACTGTTTTTTGTATTGTACATTAGTCTCCTGAGGCATTAAAACAAGTGAGAGATTGTTGGGATTGGTATCCTAATTCTCCTGGTAGTCTTGTAGTTTGTAACACTTTGTGAACATATTGTTATTAATAAAATAAATGTTATTTTATAAGCATTTATTAAAATCCAATAAACTATTATCCGTGGCTATTTCATATAACTTAATCATGTATGTGGAGACATACAAGTGGATCATGCCTTAAGTAATAACCTAAATGGTATGTAGTAGATGGATAAAGGAGGGATACCTTATCCTGATGACACTATGGATACGATCCGCTTTGAGATGTTACAAGTGTTGTAAAGTGGTACAAATGGTCTGATCCTGACCATTCATGTGGTGACATGCGAGCGAGGGTATCTTATACAAAGAATTTGTATAAGACCGGACCATGAGATGATTAGTCTTTTTATATAACACCATTGATAATTGAGACTTACATTTCACTAAAATGACCATAGGTGACATTAATCTTGAGTGAGTTGGGAACTCTTGCTCATGAGGGCGGTTCTTTGATTTGTCTGGGTGAGAGTGGCTAGATTGCCAACTCAACAAGCCTACCATGTTGGGGATTAGTCTGATTAGGGTGTTTGGAACTCAGCTACATAAGACGGAATTCACTCCTTCCCTGAAGCAGGGGTAAATAGATAAATTTCTCCCTTAAGGGCTGATTCCGGCTCTTGAACATAGTGGTCACACCCTCTTCTGGTCCGAGAGGACTTAGTCATAGTAGGACTATGACTTATTGTTCATTAAAGGAATCAGTGGTACTTAAGGAGTTAGATGTAACTGCACGGGACAAAACGGTGAATTGGCTCAGTTGTACTTACGAGCGATTTGTGAAGGGTCATCGCACTGTTGTTCGGTCATATGACATACAAATATATCTGAGTGACCACAACAGTTAACGGATGGTGGATCTCGTGATTAAAGAGTTTAATCAGTTATTCATGTACCATTGGAGCTTCAAGCTACAGGTCCATGAGGTCCCCTTGGTAGCTCAATGGGTTCAAGTTGAGAATCAGATTTTGGGTTAACTTGAAGTGTTCAAATTAACAAGAGAAAATTCAATTATATGTGATATAATTGATATGATGTATTAGATACATTAATTGGAGGAATTAATATAAATATGATTTATATTAAATACCATAAATAGAAAAAGAACTATGATTTAAATGTTTCATATGATGAAATATTAAAATTATAAGTTATAAATAGAATATGATAAGTTGGTTATTATATTTATTTATAACATATCAATTATATGATAATTAATTATTCTTTTTCTCTAATAACCGACTTGAGTGGGAGATTATTGGAAGTTTTATGGTAACTGAGTGGGAGATTATTGGAAGTTTTATGGTAACTGTGAGATAAAAGGAAAATTGCCCAAATCAGTTGGTTTATTTTTCATTCGGATTAATCTCCTAAAAGGCTATCGTGTAAAAAGGTTTTACTAAACGATAGCATAGAGAGCATACATGATCGAGTTACAAGTTAACTATTGATAGTTACTCGCTTACTCGTTGCTACACGATCGAGTAGCAAAGTCTATGCGATAGGCTTCATCTTTCTAAACGATTGAGTATTTCATCTATACGATAGACAACATTCATCTCCCACTTACTCGATCGTCTACCTCCTGCTTTCCTCAATCCAAAATCATACAGAGCCCACAACTCCTGGATTCTCACACCGAGAATACCAAGGTAACCATTTTTGTGGTGTTATAATTCAGTTTAAAGATTGAGTTGAACTCGGTTGTGATCGAGGTGCATCCAGTCATTCGTTGAGATCATGTTCTGATCGTCGCGTTCGAGTTTGTGCTGTTGAACAAGTTGCTGAACAATCGAGGGATACTTGAAAAAGAGTTCTTCAAAGGTTTGAATACTCTATCCCTTGTTCAGTCTTTTAAAGAAGCATGCTGTAATTTACTATTTATGCATAATCATTTCCGTTTAGACTGTAATGGTTTGCTTTCTTTCTCAATGGGATTTGGAACAATCCACTTCTGCTCACTGGATCTCTATGTAGATTTCCTTCAACTCGAACCTGATCCACTCTTATGTCTCCACATAAAGTTCAAGCACTCATGTAATAGTTATGGATCTTTTAGTTTATTGGATTTATTTCTAAACAAAATAAGCAATCCAAATATTCGATAACAACTTTATCGATTTACAGAATCAATTAGCACTCTAATCATACTTAATTTGAGTTTAAAACATGCTTCAAAGTAACTTTTACAGAAGAGGGTTTGCTGAATACAATACCTTTGAAGTAACCTCTTCAAGTCCAGTTGAGTTCCACGTGAAAAAGCTTCAATCTTCAAGTAGACAACCACCAAGATCTTCTCTACTATTCTCTTGCAAGGATTGTGTGGTGGAAATACTAAATTAAGCTGGAAGTATATAAGATATGAAGAGGGTTTGGTGATTTCTGCAGAGTTTCTTTTGAAATTCTTAGTAAGAATGAATCATAATTCATTTTAGCACTTCAACTTATAGAGCTTTCACCATGCAAATTCATAGTTTGTATGAAGGGCAACTCCTACTTGATGGAGAAAATGAAGAAGTGAATAAGGAAGTTGAATGCATCGCGGTTGGAAATCTCTACTTTGAAAAATAATTTTCAAAATGTTTTCCAAAAAAATGATTTCCAAAATCATATTTTGTAAATTAAACTTATTTAATTTTATTTATTAGTTTTAAAAAATTAATTCAATTAATTAATTTTTAAATAAAACTAAATNGTAAATTAAACTTATTTAATTTTATTTATTAGTTTTAAAAAATTAATTCAATTAATTAATTTTTAAATAAAACTAAATAATTAAACCTTTTAATTAAAAAAATAATTTAATATCTAATATTAAATTAATAAAAACCAATTCCATCAAAATGAACTTAATTTAATACTATTAATATTTAAATCATATTTAAACATTAATCGTTTCTCCAATTTCGTTCAATTTTGATAAAATTAAACTTTTTAAGTGCATCAAATACCATAAATAGAAATCCTAATTGAATTTGAACATTTCAAATTCTAAACTCTAATTTTAAATCTTAGCAAGATTACTCAATTTACTAATCCAAATTACGAACTAGTAGAGGGACCTTATGAACCTATAGATCATGAACTCCAACAACTTGTAATTAATTGGTTGAATTTTTCAAACCGAATTAATCACTATTTGTTAACTACCAAGACATTCCACTATTGCTTGATAGTTGTACTCTCCTCACTGTAGATATATTTCTATCCATTTTAACCATAATCGGTAAGTCAATCCTTCACAGGTTGTTCGTATTTATAACTGGGTTAGAGATTATCATTTTATCCCTTTAAATACATCTTGCTCCTTAAGTACCCACTGATCCTCCATTGAACAATTGATTTATAGTCTAACTTATAAATCATAACTCTTTCTACCATGAGAGGGCGGGGCCCTGTTGTTCAAGCCAAGACATTAGCACTTAAAAGAACAACCCATCTGTTAACCCTAAAATGGGTAGGAGTGAATTTCATATTGCAGAGCTATGTCCCCAGCTATCTATCCGGTCTTATCCCCAAGATGGGAGCCTTATTGAGCAGTTCTGTTGGACTACTCTCACCTATGCAGATCAAAGGATAATCCCAAATAAACAGGAGCTTATAGTTAGCTCAAGATTAAGATCAAGTTACCCTAGTCATTGAGTTTGAGATAGTCAGTTCTAACAGTAAATGGTTGTTATAAAGAAAGTGACTATTTTGAGATCCGGTCTTATGCAAACTCATTGCATAGGATTCCTCCACTCATATGTCTCTACATGAGTGAGTTTTGGATCACATCATTTGTATTAGTATATAAAATGGGCCGCATTCAATACTTATAGACCATTTTGGCTACATGCTAAAACTTGATCCATTTTTATGTCACCACATAATAGTTAAAGTATTCAGTTATAGCCATGAATTCGTTTATTGGATTTTCATAGAAGGATGCAATATCAATAGTAATTTATTGAATAAAAACTCAACAACATTTTTATTGATAAATAGAATATGTTGACAACATTTACGAATTGAGAGTTTAGGCCATTCCCAACAGGTTTTCCTTTAGGTATCACATACCCATCCTTAGGTATCACATACCCATCCTTAGATATCACATACCCATGGGTTTTTCTCCCACTTGCCATAGGTTATACAACTCGTAGTCCTAGTCTCACTAAGTGATCCTCAAACACTTTAGCTGGGAGGATCTCTGTAAACATATTAGTATACAACGGACTTCGATTCAGAAAAATATAGGGAATGCATCTTATTTCTACAACTTTTTATTTCTCGATACTGTCACTAAGACCTGATGACTTGAGTTTCTACTAAACTCTAATGATGGCTAGGCTGTCATACATTCATCTCACTACATCGAGGTAACCTCAACTCCTTGAGTAAGATGCATCTGACCTGTCCAAACTATTGGGTTTGATGCCCTAAATCTCGTAATGTCCTATAGTTTGTAAATGTTGTGTACAAACTCATTATTTATTTAATAAAATAATTGATACTTTATTCCATTTTTTTGTTGCATTAATCACAAACCAATAAACTACGTTCCATGGTTATCTCGTAACTTAAACATATATGTAAAGACATACAGATAGATCATGTTTTAAGTGATATCCTAAATGGTCTGTAGTAGATGGATAAGGATGGATACCTTATCCTGGTGACATTACGAGTATGGTTTGCTTTGTAGATGTTATAATTGTTGTGAAGTGCTACAAGTGATCTGATCCTGATCATTCATGTGGAAACATGTGCGCGGGGATATTCTATACAAAGGAGTTTGTATAAGACCAGACCACGAAATGAGTAGTCTCATTATATAACACCGTTCTTAATAGAGACTTCCATTTCATCAGGATGACCATAGGTGACACGATCTGAATATTAAGTGAGTTGTGAACTTCTGCCTATGAAGGCAGTTCTTTGATTTGTTTGGGTGAGACTGGCCAGATCACTGACTCAACATGTCTACTATTTTGGGGATTCCTCAGATTGGGAAGCTGGGAACACAACTACACAAGATGAAATTCACTCCTTCCCTAATGTTGGGGAACGTAGATAAATTGCTCTTCTAGGCGCTGATTCCGGGGCTTGAACATTGTGGCGCCACACCCTCTCCTGGCTTGAGAGGGGTTAGTCATAGTGGGACTATGATTTATTGTTCATTAGAGGAATCGGTGGCACTTAAGGAGTTAGATGTAACTACAAGGGCAAAATGGTAATTTGGCCCAACTGCACTTACGACCAATTTGTGATGGGTCATTGTACTGAGGATTGGTTATATCCAATAGACATAGAAATATATTTGAGTGCGAAACGTGTAGCTGTCGGTCTTTAATGGAGTGCCTGATAGTTAATGGATGTTGAATAATTTAATTAAAGAGTTTAATTAATTATTCATGAACCGTTGGAGCTTCAAGCTATAGGTCCATGAGGTCTCCTCGATAGCTCATCGGATTTTATGAGAATCAAGTTTTGGATTAATTTGAATTGTTTAAATTAATTGAGGGAATTAATTATACATGATATAATTAAGTTTGTGTAATTATATATGATATAATTACTATAATGTATTTGATAAATTATAATATAAAGAATTTTATGAGAGGAATTAAATGTTTGAATATGATTCAAATGTTAATTATATGGATTAGATTCATATAATTATAATTTAATATAAATATGATTTATATTAAATACCATAAGAGAGAGAAAAGAAACTATAGGTTATATATTATATATGATACAATTTTAAATTATATGTTATATGTTATGTATGATATAACATATGATTGCGTAATATATAATAAGTTGGTTATTATACATATTTGTTATAATTTTAATTGAGAATTAAAATTATTTAACTCCCTCCCCATCTTTTTCTCTCTGCCACTCACTTAAGAAGTGGTGGAGGTCTCTCTTTCATATACCTACAAAAGAAAAAAAAAAGGAGACAGAAAAAAGGTTACTCTCTGTAAAAATTTTTTTGCTTCCCAAGGTTTTTCTCTAAAAAATTCTTCCTTCTCCCTCAATCCCTAAAACACTCTAGAGCCCACACCTCCTAAATTCTTACCAAAGAATACTAAGGACTCTTTCGTGGTAGTGTTCGAGGGGTTCGATTGGAGAACGTCTTCAAGGGTAATTTTTTTCTAAATCTTCTTGGTTTAAAACTTTTTTTTGGGCATTCTGTATGATTTAATTTTTCCCTAATGCATGTGCTGTAAAATTGTTTTTAAAAAACGATTGGGAATTGGGATGATCCACTTCCACTACGGTCCCCTTCATAGAGGTTCCCTTCAATTGGTATCAGAGCCTTGGATTGATCACAAATTTCTAATTTTTTTGAATTAATTTTACAGTGATGGTGGGTGTTTTTTGATCTGCTGCATTCTATTTAAATTCATGTGATGAATGGCTATTGTTGAATGCAGCTTAATTGATGGGTGTTTTTGGGATAGGACATAAGTTTACAACACTGTCTTCTTTACAATTTGGTTGTAAGAGCCCATGTTTTTGGGGCAAGTAATTGCTATTGATTCTGTATCACTTGTATATTGAGTTGTTCGTGATGTTCTCAGAGGTTTTTTGACATTTTGGGACTGGATTTGGATGTTGTATCAAAGGAGATCGATGCTGTGCAGTAGAATACTACATTGCAAGTTCGTGACGCTGTGCCCTAGCATCAAGACACTCCAAATAGAAAACGGAGAAATTTCTCTGTAGCATCGTGATGCTAGGCACAGCGTCGTGACGATACAATGTGGAAAAACTTCTCCTGTTCGTTCGTGGTTCGTCCGATTCAAGTGGTTTGATGGCGATTCGATTGGCGGTTGGGTTCACAGCTTATTCGAGCGATTCAAGGTCCAGTTCACTTGAATCGAATCGGATTGCCTATATTTGTAACGACCCAAATTCAGGAGGGGTACATGAATGAACTGGTATCTGTCTCTTATACACATCTAGATGTGTATAAGAGACAGAGCATAAAGTGATAGTATGAGGAACTCTTTACATGACCTAGTTAAGATGAATTGGTTAAGGAATGTAACGACCCAAATTCAGGAGGGGTACATGAATGAACTGGTATCACACCTGAATGAGAGAGATCCTGAGGACATGAAAGTATGGTTAAGAAAGGCTTAAAAGAATTGAAAGTTACTACCTATACCAATAAGGTGCACCTTCTTTTTCGGTGGCTCAATCATAAGAACTCCAAAGTTGAGTGTGCTTAGCTTGGAGCAAAGGTCGCAGGGGACGTAGGGGAATGCCGGGGCCATTAGGGGTCGAATCCGAATTTCGAATCCTAGTCCAGGGGTGTTACAATATTAATGTAATAATTAGCCATTTTATTTTATTTTTTATAGTGTCCTATCCATGCATGCATTAACAATATATACATGCATCATATATATTATAAGTGTTATAATATAAAGTATGAATGTATATTTTCTTTAAAGAATGTTATTAATGTCCTTCATTACTTTATTATATGTAAATGTTATATATATATATATTAGTAATGAAATTGAGATTGCATGAAGCATGACATTACCTTAGGTTAATTTATAATTGTTATGATTAACTAATGTATGTCAAGCATGCAACGAATGATTTTTAATTTTTTCATTTATTTATAATCGTTATAATTTAATCGTTATAATTAAATGACATTACCTTAGGTTATAATCAATTTTAAAATGTTTTAAAATATGATTGAGATAGACCTAAGATCACATTTCTAATGAGATTAGAAATCTTTTTTAAAATTGATTATAACCTAAGATCACATTTCTAATGAGATTAGAAATCTTAATCTAATCTTTTAATCGGTTTAATAGGATTAAATTAATTTCTTAATAAAAGATTAAATATGTAGCAAATATATTTATAAGAGACCTTTTTTCTAAGGTGCGTTTTGTCTAGGCTGGGGTACTTAAGATGACAGAAACGTCGCACCCATACCTGGAACCTATCTGGAAAGGTGAATTAGATAGATTTGATACATGCATGCCAGTTTGATTAAGGTTTATTAAAGAGTTTAATAATACATCAATCAAAATTGTTTAATCATCAAAGACAAGTGTTGTTTTTGAGCAAATTAAACTTTCACTTAGTTAAAATCATTAGCCGGGTTTTTCCCAAGTTAATTAACCCTAGGTAAAACACTCAGTGGGAGGAAAATAGGGTATATGATACTTCAGTTTTCCTTTACATGTTTCTTTTTGAAAATTCACACTGTGAGATCTACACTCGGCCTCGAGGTACCATGGGTGTCCCCCTATAGGTGGTATTTGGATAGGTCAATATCAAGGTGAATGGAGAGAGTGTTTGTAGTAAGTGGGAGTGGGACGTGTGATAGCACATCCTTCGGTCTCTCTCATTAGGTCGAACTAAAGTTTCATGCATTGCCTCGTGGCATCGTGGGTGTCCCCCTAAAGGATGACAGTTTTGCATGACGCTTTATTCAACCTCCAGAAATGGATAGGGTTGCTTTAGTTTCATGTCCCAATTGGGTTTTCTCTATGGTTGGTTCATTGGGGCAGAACTTTAGGACCTAAAATGAGGGGTTAAACTTACAAGAATCATTAAGCTAGTTTAACGTATTTTGGACTGAACAATGGTGACTAACATTGATAATAACAAGGAGTTGTTATGTCTATTGGTTGATAATATCTCATTTCAGTGAATGGTGATAATTTGTAGAAATACAAGTTATTTATATTGCTTTATTTAGATATTGCTGTTAAAAGAGGGAAAATATGCGTCGATTGTATGGAAATTGGCTAAGAAACACAATAATTATGAATTATCGCCAATACACCCATTAACATCATCGAGATGGTAGAAAAGGATATTTCAAGTCTGTTTTGTAGGAAATCAAGTCACCGCTTGCGATCAAGGGTCAAAGAGAAACTGAACAATGCACCTCCGTCGCATTGCGCCCGTCAATCAATAATGAAGAGACGATCCACGCAATGACGACGCATGCGACAGTAATCCAGAGCTGAACTTTAACCGCATGCGGTAATAAAAAACAGCACCGCATGCGAGCACACGATCGAAGATGCAAAAGAGCAACGCAATTATGGAGGATTCTGACATGTGTACAGTTAACCATTGTGCATTATTGACGGGATTGATTGCATAATAGAAGGAATATTTATTCCACCAATTTCGGAGCTGCCATAACAATAAAGTGGGGTCCACACTGCAAAGAGTCAAAGCCTTCATCTATAAATACCCTCAGAGAATTCACTGAAAGATATACTTGATATGAGGCTATTTTAATATTTGTATATTCAGAGAGAGGCTGGTCTGAGTGTTGATCGGAGAAGATCCGGGAAGAAAAGAGACAAGGCCGAGAGGTGAGTCTCAGGGTAAATCATTCCAAATCCCCATCGTGAAGCTCTGTACCAAGATCCCTTCTACCGGACGAGCAAGCCTGAGAGGGAATCTCTTCCTTCCATTCACTTCATACGCCGGCAAGTAACTCTCCATCCAAATCTGTGTCAAGAGTGTGACGTTGGCACTCTTCTGTATTTTTTTCTACCCCTATTCATCATTTGTATTTCATCTTCTTAATTTCTATAATTCATATCATGTATCATACGCTAAATGTTAATATTGAATGTCTTGATCATTGTCATCTCCATATTTCTGTCTATTTTCGTTCCTCCATGAATCGCTTTTAACATGAATCTTTCTTAATCCCTTGGTAATTAGCATGAATCTAACAAGTAAATTAATCTGTGCTAAAGAGATGAATATGTTTAGCTAAAGCATGCTAGACGACATCTTCACCTGTGAGAGCAGAAGTGAAGATGCCATTCTGCCTTTCGAGAGAAGGTTAGAAGAATGCATTAACTAAAGCGAGAAGTACTTCTAGAGATGGAAGCAACCTTGCATTCATTATGTTCATCCCTGTTTCACTACAGAGATGTGGGAGCGTGGTCGATCACGGAGAGGTGTACGCCGAGGGAAAGCGAAACCGTAGTTATATCTTTAATGCAGTTAATGAACTTGCGATGTTTATACTAGTTATCCTTTCTATTTCTGCTTCATACATAAAGCCTTGCCACCGCATAACACGACTCTTTGTATACTCTTCACAGTCAGTCTCAGTCTCAAACTCAGTATCTTGTCTCATGTACCCTGTATCTTGTATCATCATAGCTTAGGTTTACTTTTATTACACTTTATGTTTATCGCAATTTACTTTATTATCGCATCTTTACTTTACTGCACAGTTTACTTTATTGCATTTTAAATACCTGTACACACAATCTTTTATTAATTGAAAAACCCCCGGTTGCATATATCACGAACATAATGTATTAACCTAAAACAATCCATGTGTTTGACCTCGGATCACACCGAGAAACTTGCGGTGGAATTATACTTGGTTCCAACGCAAGGAAACTTGTGACAACGCATAACATACTACAAGATTTTCATTAATAATGCATTTCTAGAAGTAGTATCACATAAAGAAAGTGTGTCTGAATAATCATAACACAACATCCACATTCCATTTTCATCCCAAGTCAACAAGTTTATGGCAACATGAGCTTGTATGATCCATCATTCATTACCATCCATCTGCTTATTTAGAATCATCACATTCCAATCGTGTCAAGTTTATGGCGCTGTTGCCGGGGAACTGGTAACGGGGACTTAGACTTGTATCTTGCATTATAACCATCCATGCGTTGTATGACATAAGAAGATAAACTTTATGCCTATCAAGTTTATGGAGCCATTGCCGGGAATTAGTTAACGGTTATATTTGAGTATGTTTGTGATGTGTTGCAGAACATATCTCTTTGTACTGGCTGTTTAACATGGAGAGCAGTTTGACAGTTTATGAGTACTGGTACCGAACCATAATTCGAAGCTGACCCAGAGATCGAGCGTACATTTCACGCGAGGGCACATCAGAATCAGCAAGGCGAAGGAAGACTACCATGGCTGATAATAATGACAATGTGGTTCCCGCAGGAAATCAAGAGGTGGTACAGCCAGCGTAAGATTCAATTTTCCTTGCCGCTGATCGTAACATTCCCATGAGGAACTATGCAGCGCCCAATTTGTATGATTTTTCACCCGAAATTTTAAGGCCTATAGGAGAGGAGAACGTAAGGTTCGAGATCAAATCGGTCATGCTCCAAATGATCCAGAATGCTGAGTAATTTGGGGGTCTGCAAGGTGAAGACCCACATGCCCACCTGACTAGTTTCGTCAAGATGTGCAGCAACTTCTCATTTCCTGGCGTTACCCTGGAGAGTATTAGGTTATATCTATTCCCTTACACCTTGAGGGATGAAGTCAAGAGGTGGGCTCATTCATTGGAGCCAAATGAGATTACATCATGGGATCAGCTGGTTGAGCGTTTTTATGAAGAAGTTCTTCCGTCGACTGTCAACGCAAGGTAATGAAAGAATGTGCTGAACTTTGAACAAATGGAGAACGAGACCCTGAGAACCGCCTGGGTGCGATTTTAAGACTGGTGAAGAATTTCCCGCATATCGGATACCCGATTTCGTTTTGAGGGAGACATTCTATAATGGCCTGAACAGATCAACGCAGGCTGTTGCTGACGCCTCTGCAGCAAGAGGTTTTATGGATAAGACGTATACTGAGGCCAAGGTCATCCTTGACCGCATTTCACAGAACATGGATGACTGGGTTGATGATGGTTATGAGGAAGAGGCTCTGAAAGAAAGAAATGAACTTGCCCATTTGTCCTTGCGGAGACAATGCCCACTTGGGCGGCCAGATGGCTCGGCGGTGACCTCCATCCTTCAATCATGGGCCAATCAATTCAAGAAGCCATTCTTCCCAACAAACGCGGCAAACCCCGTTGCGTTCGGCCTCAAGTGGCGCGATTTAGTTGCATTAATTGTTGAGGAGCCACTGCAGCGAAAAATGTGCCCATCAAACATTGAGAAAGTTAGTGTGCCATCCAGAACAACCTCCATACAGCAACACATACAATCCTGGTTGGAGAAGTCACCATAAACTTTGGTTGGGAGGGAACTCCTAAACAAGGTGGGCCAACGCATGACCATCAGATGCAATTTCAGGGAATTAGGGAACCCCACCTCTCTTTAGCATTAATTCGAAATCAAGGGCAATAAAAGGCAATTTGCGACATACCAATACCAATCCTCATCTTCAAACACCTCTGTGAAGCTCATTTGGAGGCCCTCGGGCTTCAAGCAGACGAGATGGACAATAATGATGCGGTGATGCAGCGTCAGGCGTCTTCATTCTTAACTTAGAGATTCAAGTTGGGCAGATGGCATCTGAGCTTTCGAAAATAGAACACTTGGGAACGTTGCCCAACAACTCTAAGGCCCTCGGATCTCATGGAAAGGAGAAATGTCCCTGAGGACATTGGGCAGGCAAGCTGGACCGCCTGCGGAGGTATGGATTGCGCTCGTCAAAGAAAATTATCTTCCGGTCCATATCTCAAATCTATGTTTAAATGCTTTCTTTTAATCCCTATCTTTATTGAATTTTGAACTTTTTCTTTTACTGTTTCATTTAATTTGTTTTATGACTTTATGAATTTAAGATTTATTTAATTCTCTTGCATTTATTTCTGAACTATCTTTAATTTCTTTAACTTTTCTATCATTAATACGTTATTCTTTAACTTGGTGAATGATTGAGTAATGAGAAGAAATTTATTACCGCAAGTCATAGTAACTTGCGTTGATGAAAAAACATGTGTGTAAGAAATAAAAGAAATAAAATAAAACAATCAACACTCGATATGCATTGCAATAATGGATGCATCTTGAACCAAGCTTTGCGTGCACCCAACCCAAATGCATTGAGCTGAGGGGTGTGTTGCGCGCGTGTGTGTTCTTTGCCCGTCCTTAGCAAAAATGCACTATGTCAAGGGATTAATGCACTGGTAGAAATACCGTGCACCCGATCCTCCAGAAATGCGTTTAGTTGAGGGGTGTGTTGCGGGAATACATGCGTTGTTGCCTGTCCTCTGCAAAGATGCATTTGCGTTGGTGAACACATTGCGTTAAATCTTTACCTTGCGCCCATTCAAATAAAACATTAAAGAAAATTCTTTTTACAAATTTGAGAAGTCCAATCGTTTCGTATTCCAAAGAAATGATGAGTGACCAGACGAAAAGACGTTTTTCTTTGAAACCTCATAAATGAGAGGAGTGCAATCGACGGGCCTTTTGAGTGTCTCGAGGCCTGCCACGGGAAAAATATCGTTGGGCCCCGCCCAAAATATAAATAGACACCCCCCTCGTCTGTGAGCTCACTTTGCCTTATTTACAATCAGAAACCCTAGCTTCTGCATATCGAGCTCTTCCTTCCCAGAACTTTAGTGATTTTTCAGTTTCTTTCACTTAAGCATCCATGGCCGACCAAAATTCCCAGCCTTTCGCTTCACCCTCAACACCTTCAACAACCCAAATATCCATGCGAGAGGCAGCATTCCTTGCTTCCAGTCGCCGTCTTGCCGCCCAACCACAGACCGTTCTTAGAGTCGCCAAAAGACCTCAGCGAAATCCTTTAGCTGCCAGGCCGTTCCAGTTCAAAAGGGGCAAAGTGCTAAAAGCACCCCACTCCCAACACCAGCAATCTTCACTGAAAGTGAGAAGAAAAGACAGGATGACAAAGAGGTGTTTGGGAGCATCCTTAGTAACCTTGAGAAAGGAGGAAGACTGCCTGAAGCTGGGGTTGTAAACCAACCACTGCCTACGGAGGAGGTGACGGTGGAAGTGACAGAAGAAATGGTGGAAGAGGAACGAGGAGAAGCACTCTAGCTTTAGAGGATCCTAAGGAGACTGTCAACGTAGACTCCTATGAAGGACCCTCCAGAGTTGTGTTAGAGGAAGTTGCGGCAGAAAAGCAGTCGGAGGTGGTTGAGGAAAAGAAGAAGAAAAAGAAGAGCAAAGGAAAGAAGATCGGAGAAGGTGAGCCATCCCATCATCGCAAAGCAGAGAAAAAGAATAAAGAGAAGGAGAATGAAGAAGATGAGGAGGCCAAACTGAGGAAGAGGAAAGAGAGGGGAGAAAGGAAAGAGCGCAGGCGTGAGGAAAGGCGCCTGAGGAAGGAAGAAGAAAAGAAGAAGAGGGCTGCGAGCCTAGAGATGGACGGTGCATCCACCTCCGTGAGGAAGGACAGGGGGAATCAGCACAACTTAGGGAGCCAGTGTAACCTGAAACAACGTAATTGGTTGCAACTGACGAAGGAGAATAAGGAGATGTTACCCACCTGATGCAGCGTCGCAAGGAGAATGCGCCGCAAGGGTCTACTGTTGACCTTCAAATTTTGATCAATGCATTAGAAGAAGAGGAAAGGAGGAGAAAAGAGAAGGAAGAGAAATAGGAGAAAATGGCGCGAGCTCAACTCATCATCGCAGAGGGTAATCGAAGAAGAAGATTGTAGGATGAAGAGGTGTGCCACAATAGTGAGATCTCTAGAGTCGAAGAAATAAGAAGGCTCGAAGAGGAACAACGCATTTTGTTGGCCTCCGAGTAGTTTGTAGAAGAGTTTGAAAGAGAAGTGAGGGAAGAGGAAGAAGAAGAAAAGAAGAAGAAGGCAGATGAAGAAAGGAGAATGAGAGAAGAGAAGGAAAGGAAGCGCGAAGCGAATATGTAGCGCTTAAGAGAGAAGAAAGGAAAAGAACTCGCTGAACGCGAGAAGAAGGAACAATGCAAGAAGCGGGAAAAGAAACAAAGAAAAGCAGCCTGCCTTGCGTTGGCTAAAGACAAGGGCAAAGCAATTGTAGAAAGTAGCGAGCCTGCGTTGGCAAAAGGGCGTCCATCGAAAAAAAGAGAAAACGATGACATGCTGATGGAGATGGGCTTTTATCCCACGTCAACGCCACTACCAGACCTCGTCACGAACGTGATTGTAGAACATGGATGGGATACATTTTGCCAATGCCCAGACATTGGTCTTCCAAAGGTAGTGAGGGGCTTTTCCCACGGACGTCTACATGGCACCAAGGATGTGGTGACCATGAAGGGTGAGATGGTGTCCTTTAACGCAAAGGACATCAATGAGCTGTACTAGATGAAGAATAACCCGAATGCGTCGGGCAACAGAATCATTGATGATCCAATTGAACAGCAGATGGAAGATGCACTGTGAATATTAACGTAACCGGGCACTAAGTGGACGGTTTCTACTGAAGGCATCCACACCCTAGCGTCCAAATCACTGCTCCCGGAGGGAAGAGTTTACTTGGTCAAGAAGCGGTTGATCCCAACAACGCATGACAAGATAGTATTAAGGGATCGCATCATGGCCACATACTGCATTACGTGCGACATCCCAATCGATGTAGGCTAGTTGATTACTAGACAGCTCAGAGCATTGGTGGGGCACATCAGAGGACAGTATTTCTTCCCATGGACCTGTCTCTTATACACATCTAGATGTGTATAAGAGACAGACATATAAGAGGATAGTACTTCTTCCCATGGACGGTCTCAAGTTTATGCCTATCACTGGGTGTAGGCGTTGATGAAAAACCCATGCACGAAGTCCATGGCCTAATAAATATCAAGATTCTGAGGATGCTCCTCAAAGACTCCCCACATTGCCCAGAGCTACCTTTGAAGAGGCCCACCATCGATCCTAACGCGCCGTAAGAACCCAAGCCAAAAAGACAACGCATAGATGACAAAGGAAAGAAGAAAGTCCAAGAATCACCAACGCATGATTAAGAGCCCTTGGACCATTTACCCTTAGTAATTCGCCCTCTAAGCCCTCTAAGCCCACCCGCACAACCTTCTTCTCCACTTCACGAGCACTTCACCAATCTTCTCCTTACCCCAAATTCTCCAACCACATACCCAGTAGCCCCAACCTCACCTTCAGCATCATCACCGCAACATTCCCCACCACCGCCGCATGTTGATGACCCACGCAATTTGGGTGAAGGCACTTCTGCCCAACCCCAAAACATTGAAGGCAAGACATCGCAGGCGCAACCCACCGTTGCCTCTCTAGCTGCTGAGTTAGCAGATATGCTGTCTCTTATACACATCTAGATGTGTATAAGAGACAGCATCAACACCCTCCTCCAGACCCTCATGCTCCTCAACAATAATCTTTACATTTTTTTGTATCTGTCTCTTATACACATCTAGATGTGTATAAGAGACAGCACTTATACGATCAACCGACACCAAAGACAGCTTACGGAGGGTAACCATGAGTATTTCAATTTTCTAACAACATATCTTCATGGTCCCATGGTGCCTTTGCATCTTCGGCAGCATCTGGTTTTTGAAGAGACTCCTCCCGTACCACATCAACACCCTCCTCCAGACCCTCATGCTCCTCAACAATAATCTTTACATTTTTTTGTTGCGGCCATTCTGTATTTTTATTTAATTCATTGTTTAACTAAATTCTTTGATTCTTTGTACAGGAAACATTTTTGTATTGCGATGTTTATAATCTCTTGTATACTTAGTTAATATTCAATACATTTGAGTACATATTCACTCTATATGCCTTTGCCTCTTCTTTATAATCCTTTGTCAATTTATGCGATATTCTTGATCTTTTATTTTTGCGTCGTTCATTGCGCTGCCATGATGTATAATATGCTTACACTTGGAAACATTTCCCACACTTTGTAATTTCTGACTAACACTTAGCTAATTCGTAGCTTAGCAACACTTTACCTTTTATCTTTCAAAATTCTGCTCAAACCTTCTTTTTGAAATTTTTTCCTAAGTGTTTGTCTATTCTGTCCAAACAACACCATGAGGATCTTGCGCATCTCTAAATTTAGAGTGGGGAAGGTCTGAGCAGATGAATCAAGAATATATGGTCATTAAGAAAAATGCGTTCATTTTTATATAAAAAAAATATTTTCATACCAAACTTCAATGTCAGCACAAGGGAAAAACCCTAAAAAACATTCCCAACCTGATAAGAGTTAGTTGTGAAAGGAATCTGCTCATAGTTGGATGTTCGTATGACACCCGTGGGAGCAAGCCAAAACGAAGGTGGGTTTCCAAGAACAACGCAATATGAAAAGAGAAAAAAATGAATGAATAAAAGAAAAAAATAAAAGAGTGCAAGAGACAACTCCTCTGAAAATCATGAGTAAAAGTTGAGATTGGCACACAACCGTGGCTGGATGTTCACATGACACCCGTGGGAACAAGCCAAAACGAAGTGTGTAACCATGATCAACAGTCTCTAATAAATGACGTAAGATTTGACCACAACATACAGACACATCAAGTTGTTTTGATAAAGAAGAGGTAAACATTCTTTTTAAAACTAGAAAAGCATTTTTGAGCAGAAATTTGTTATATAGAAGAATAAAGTAGGGCTTTGTTAGGAATTAACAAGGATAGAAGGAAATTGCATTGTCAAGTAATGTGCCTAAGTGGAGCATTCGGAGCAACCAATTGACGCAAAAATATAGGATAGGAATTGAGCATTATTGCCTTAGTAGAAGATATGCTTGAGGACAAGCATATATCTAAATTTGGGGGTGTGATAACTTGTAGAAATACAAGTTATTTATATTGCATTATTTAGATATTGCGGTTAAAAGAGAGAAAATATGCGTCGATTGTATGGAAATTGGCTAAGAAACACAATAATTATGAATTATCGCCAATACGCCCACTAACACCATCAATATGGTAAAAAAGGATATTTCAAGTCTATTTTGTAGGAAATCAAGTCACCGCTTGTGATCAAGGCTCAAAGAGAAACTGAACAACGCATCTCCATCGCATTGCACCCGTCAATCAATAATGAAGAGACGATCCACGCAATGATGGTGCATGCAACAGTCGATCTAGAGCTGAACTTCAACCGCATGCGGTAATAAAAAAACAACACCGCATGCGAGCACATGATCGAAGATACAAAAGAGCAACCCAATTGCGGAGGATTCTGACACGTGTACAGCTAACCGTTGTGCATTATTGACGGGATTGATTGCATAACAGAAGGAATATTTATTCCACCAATTTTGGAGCTACCATAATAGTAAAGTGGGGTCCACACTGCAAAGAGTCAAAGCCTTCATATATAAATACCCTCAGAGAATTCACTGAAAGATATACTTGATATGATGCTATTTTGATATTTGTATATTGAGAGAGAGACTGGTCTGAGTACTGATCGAAGAAGATTCGGGAAGAAAAGAGACAAGGCCAAGAGGTGAGTCTCAAGGAAAATCATTCTAAATCCTCGCCGTGAAGCTTTGTACCAAGATCCCTTCTACCGGATGAGCAAGCCCGAGAGGGAAGCTCTTCCTTCCATTCACTCTATACGCCGACACGCAACTCTCCATCCAAATCTGTGTCAAGACGTTGGCACTCTCTTGTATTTGTTTCTACCTCTATTCATCATTTTTATTTCATCTTCTTAATCTCTATCATTCACATCATGTATCAGACGCTAAATGTTAGTATTGAATGTCTTGATCATTGTCATCTCCATCTTTCTGTCTATTTTTGTTCCTCTATGAATTGCTTTCTACATGATGTTTTCTTAATCCCTTGGTAATTAGCATGAATCTAACAAGTAAATTAATTTGTGCTAAAGAGATGAATATGTTTAGCTAAAGCATGCTAGACGACATCTTCACCTGTGAGAGTAGAAGTGAAGATGCCATTCTGCCTGTCGAGAGAAGGTTAGAAGAATGATTAACTAAAGCGAGAAGTACTTCCAGAGATGGAAGCAACCTTGCGTTCATTACGTTCATCCCTATTTCACCACAGAGATGTGGGAGCGCAGCCGATCACGGAGAGTGTATGCTGAGGGAAAGCGGAACCGTAGTTATATCTTTAATGCAGTTAATGAACTTGCGATGTTTATACTAGTTATCCTTTCTATTTCTGCTTCATACATAAAGCCTTTCCATTGCATAACACGACTCTTTGCATACTCTTCACAGTCATTCTTAACCTCAGTATCTCGTCTTATGTACCCTGTATCTTGTATCATCATAGCTTAGGTTTACTTTTATTACACTTTATGTTTATCGCAATTTACTTTATTATCGCATCTTTACTTTACTGCACAGTTTACTTTACCGCATTTTAAATACCTGTATACACAATATTTTATTAATTGAAAAAATCCCTATCATATATATCACGAACGTAACGTATTAACCTAAAACAATCCCTGTGTTCGACCTCGGATCACACCGAGAAACTTGTGGTGGAATTATACTTGGTTCCAACACAAGGAAACTTGTGACAACGCATAGCATACTATAAGATTTTCATTAATAACGCATATCTAGAAGTAGTATCACATAAAGAAAGTGTGTCTGAATAAGCATAACACAACATTCACAATCCATTTCCATCCCAAGTCAACAAGTTTATGGCAACAAGAGCTTATATGATCCATCATTCATCACCATCCATCTGCTTATTTAGAATCATCGCATTCCAAGCGTGTCAAGTTTATGGCGTCGTTGCCAGGGAACTGGTAACGGGGACTTGGACTTGTATCTTGCATTATAACCATCCATGCGTTGTATGACATAAGAAGATAAATTTTATGCCTATCAAAGGGATACTTGATCACCTTACAATGACTTTTCTCCTACCTCATTACATCATTGCAAAATTTGATGTCATTTAGGGTACATTAGAATTTTGCTAAAATCGATTGGTTGTTTAAATGATTAATGCAAAATAAACTAATTTGAAAATAGTGTCATTTACAACAATTTATATAATGACTACCGCTACCCTAAACTTGCTCGCTGTCGATAAGTTAACTGGCGAAAATTATGCTACTTGGAAAACCAAGATCAACACGATTTAATAATCAATGATCTTCATTTTGTCCTAATGGAGGATTGTCCTCCTATTCTTGCTCAGAATGCTCCTCGAAACATTCGAGAGGCATATAAACGCTGGACAAGGGTGAATGAGAAGGCCCGAGCATATATCTTGGCTAGTCTTATCGAAGTCCTGGCTGAGAAGCATGAGCCCATGCTCACAATTCGTGAGATCATGGAGTGTATGAGAGGAATTTTTAAACAACCGTCCAAGTAACTCAGGCATGACGCTCATAAAGAAATCTTCAATGCCTGTATGTAAGAAAGGGCATCTGTTCGAGAACATGTTCTCAACATGATGGTCCACTTCAGTGTAGCGGAGATGATTGGGTCTTCCATCGATGAAGCCAGTCAGGTTAGCTTCATATTGGAATCTTTACCTGAAAGTTTCCTCCATTTTCGTAGCAATAGTGTTATGAACAAAATTGACTACAATCTGACCACTCTGCTCAACGAGCTGCAGAATTTTCAGTCCCTGCATAAAAACAAGGATAAGAAAAGTGAGGCAAATGTTGCTTCATCTTTTAAGAAGTTCCACAAAGGTTCGACCTCTGGAACTAAATCTATACCTTCTTCTTTCGACACTAAAAAGTGGAAGAAGAAGAGAGGTGGGAAGGGAAAAGCTAACCTTTTAGTTGCTGCACAAGGAGGTAGAAGGCTACCCAAGGTTGCAAAGGGAATTTGTTTCCATTACAACCAGGATGGTCATTGGAAAAAGAACTACCCCAAATACTTGGCAGAAAAGAAGAAGGCCAAACAAGGTAAATGTGATTTACTTTTTATGGAAACCTGCTTAGTGGAGAATGATGATTCTGCGTGGATTATTGAATCTGGGGCCACTAACCACATTTGTTCTTCATTTTAGGGAATTAGTTCCTGGCGACAACTAGAAGCTGGTGAGATGACGATGCAGGTTGGAACTGGGTACTTCGTCTTGGCTATGGCAATGGAAGGAATCCTGTTGACTTTACAGAACTAATTTCTTGTATTAGATAATGTTTATGTGGTTCCTAATTTGAAAAGGAACCTTATTTCTGTAAAGTGTTTGTTAGAAAAATCCTATATATTTAACTTTTTTTTGTTAATTAAGTGTTTATTTCCAAAAATGGCATTGATATTTATTATGCAAAACTAGAAAATAACCTTTATGTGCTAAGATCATTAGCTACTAAGACCCAACATAACATTGAAATGTTTAAGACTGCAGTAACTCAAAATAAAGGACTTAAAATTTCTCTAAAAGAAAATACCCAACTTTGGCACCTAAGATTATGTCACATAAATCTCAATAGGATTGAGAGGTTAGTAAAGAACGGACTTCTAAGAAAGTTAGAAAAAAATTTCTTTGCCAGTATGTGAGTCATGCCTTGAAGGAAAAATGACAAAAAGATATTTTACTGGAAAAGGTCATAGGGCCAAAGAACCTCTCAAGCTCGTACATTTAGACCTTTGTGGTCTGATAGCTGGTAAAAATCAAGTTATTAAAGCTCAAATTATTAAAAAAAATAGGAGAAAGAAATGGTAAAATAGGTAATATTATGATTGAATGTGAAAAATTAAAAGAAATTGTGATCGCTAACGCTCATCGCATAAAACCAGTTAGACTGCGTTATTCTATGCAGGTACAATGCGATGGCGCATCTAAAATTGCGATCCAAGGATACAATGCGATGGTGCATTTGAGTTTGCGATCATAAGAAGGACCTAAAAAATGATCGCATAAAGACCTTACATAAAGGCGACAACATAATAAAATATGTGGGACGTAAAACTGATAACGGTCAATTCCAAAATACAGTTGACGGCTGTTAAAGACCATACCGTTGCAAATACATTGAACTTCTGATGATTTTCAGATGGCGCAACAGAGTACGAAAATTAATGCTGCCTATCCATGCAATCATTAGTGAGAAGAACTGCTTCACCTTGAAATCTATAAATACCCAATGTTATCAAACGAGGGAAGAGCGTGAGGAGACGAGGCAAAGTCGAGGGAAGAGAATTCTTGAAAAGAAACTAAATTTTCGGAGAGGTTGAGAGACTGTTGGAAAACAGCACGAAGGAGAGACATCCAACCCTTGCGAGAACAAGATTCTACAAATCGGAAAAGAGTTGAAGTGATAAGAGCAGTGTAAAAAGCCACTGGAAGCAAGGTATTGCTTACTTGGCTTGATATTTCTCACTCCATTTATTGTTTTGTACTCAACACTTTATTTGTAAAAACGGAAACTTCATTTCAATTCATGTTCAGTCTCTCCACACCATGCATGAGTAACTAAAATTGTGAATGGGTTGAGGAGTACTAGCTAGCATGACGTAAGCTATGCACTTCATGCGATCATCTTGTCTCATGTATGTGTCATTCATCATTTAGAGTACTTGAGATAGTAGTCTAAAGACAAAATCTAGGCTTGAGAGAGTCGGATTAGATCGCATAAGCAAGAGTAGAGACTTAGAAATAAGTTCTATCTGCTACATTCCATACACATTGCATGCATCCTAGAAATAGGAAATGTGGCATTATGCATTGAGAAATGTAGTGCTTAATATTTGTGTACAGCATGATCGCATGACTTGTCCAAAATCTTAAGAAATGTCAGCTAAATCTCTTCTCAACCCCTTCATCGCATACTTGTTACAACACCACCTTTTCATCGCTCCACGTTTAATTCCATCACATTAGAAAATCTAAATTAAATCACCATCTACTTCTTTATCACCACCGCAATAGAATCAGAGAGTCCGTTGCATATCTATTTAGTAATCCTTGTGTTCGACCCTGGACTTACCAGAACCCTAAGAATGCTTATACTTGGGATTTGTTAGGAAAACTTGTATGATCATCGCATCCACACATCATCGCATGATAAATCAACGCATCATGGTCCGATGAATGTCAAGGCTAGAGGAGGTTATGAATATTTTATCACTTTTACTAATGATCATTCTAGATATGGGTAATGTAACACAAGTCGTAGTATTTTAAAAAGATAACAAAAGTCAAAGTTGAAAATGCATTAAACAAAACGATTAAAACATTTTAATTTGATCAAGGTGGAGAGTTTATGGATCTTTCTTTTCAGAACTATTTGACAGAACATTGAATAGTATTCTAACTTTCAGCACCTGGTACACCTCAGTAGAATGGTGTACCAGAAAGGAGAAATTGAACCTTGTTGGACATGGTTCGGTCTATGATGAGTTACGCTTCCTTACCTGACTCGTTTTGGGGTTATGCAATAGAGACTATAGAGTATATCCTGAATTGTATTCCATCCAAAAGTGTTGCTAGAACAACTTTGGAATTATGGAATGGTCGTAAAGTTAGTTTACATTA
Organism: Benincasa hispida; assembly: GCF_009727055.1. Classification (NCBI taxonomy): domain Eukaryota; kingdom Viridiplantae; phylum Streptophyta; class Magnoliopsida; order Cucurbitales; family Cucurbitaceae; genus Benincasa; species Benincasa hispida. Next base: position 41,581,936 of record NC_052350.1, read on the forward strand.
TTTCAGAATCTGGGATTTTCTAGCACACGTGCTTGAGCCTAATCTTAAGAAATTGGAATCACGTTTAAGATTATGGCTATTTGTAGGCTACCCAAAGGAGCGAGAGTGGTCTTTTCTTTGATCCAAAAGAGGACAAGGTGTTTGTATCGACAAACGCTACTTTTTTTGGAAGAAAACCACATAAGGGAGCACAAGCCACATAGCAAAATTGTGTTGAATGAAAATTTCCAAGAAACTATTGAATCTTCAACAAGAGTTGTTGAAGAACCCATTACCTCAACAAGAGTTGTTGAAGTAGGATGATCTAGTAAGTCAAATCCACCTCAAATGTTGAGGGAACCTTGAAGTAGTGGGAGGTTGCGACACCCTTTGTTCGCTATATAGGTTTAATAGAAATTCTAGCTATGATAGCCGATGAAAGATCCATTGTCTTACAAGAAGGCAATGGAGGATTTTGATAGAGATGATTGGATCAAAGTGATGAATCTCGAAATTGAGTCTGTATACTTCAATTCAGTATGGGATCTTATAGATCAATCAGCTGTAGTTAAACCTATAGGTTGCAAATGTTTCTACAAGAGGAAACATGGTGCTGATGGGAAGGTACAGACCTTCAAGACTAGATTAGTGGCAAAGGGTTATACCCAGGTTGAGGGAGTCGACTATGAGAAGACTTTCTCATCTGTTGCCATGCTCAAATCTATCCGGATACTCCTATTCATTGCCTTATATTATGACTATTAGATTTGGCAAATGGAGGTCAAGACTACCTTTCTGAATGGCAATCTTGAGGAGACCATTTACATGGTGCAGCCTGAGGGATTCATAATCCAAGGTCAAAAGCAGAAGGTTTACAAGCTTAATCGGTCTATTTATGGACTGAAACAAGCATCTCAATCCTAGAACATAAGGTTTGGTACAACGATCAAATCTTATGACTTTGATCAAAATGTTGATGAGCCTTATGTTTACAAGAAAATCATCAACAGTTCAGTAGTTTTTCTAGTATTATATGTAGATGATATCCTATCATTGGGAATGATGTAGATTTACTGACTGAGGTTAAGAACTGGCTGGCGACCTAATTCCAAATGAAAGATTTGGGATAGACTCAGTTTGTTCTAGGTATTCAGATATTTAGGGATCGAAAGAAAAAAAATGCTAGCTCTGTCTCAAGCGTCATATATTGACAAGATGCTTATCAAATATTTGATGCAGAACTCTAAGAGGGGCTTATTGCCTTTCAGGCACGTAGTTACATTGTCTAACGAATAGTGTCCTAAGACACCTCAAGAGGTTGAGAAAATGAGACAGATCCCCTATGCATTGGCTGATGGCAGCCTGATGTAGACGATGTCTAAACCTGACATTTGCTATGTAGTGGGGATAGTCAGTAAATATCAATCTAATCCAGGATTAGATCACTGGACTGCCGTTAAGAATATCCTCAAGTATCTACGGAGAACGAGGGACTATATGCCCGTGTATGATTCAAAGGATTTAATCCTTACAGGATTCACAGACTCTGATTTTTAGACTGATAAAGATTCTAGGAAATCCACATCAGGATCAGTGTTCACTCTTAATGGAGGAACTGTAGTCTAGAGAAGCACCTAGTAAGGTGCATCGCTGACTCTACCATGGAGGCTGAGTATGTAACAGCTTGCGAAGCTGTTAAGGAAGCTGTATGGCTCAGAAAATTCTTGACTGATTTGGAAGTCATTCTAGATATGTTGAAGCCCATCACACTTTATTGTGATAATATTGGTGTTGTGACTAATTCCCGAGAGCGTAGAAGTCACAAGCGCGGGAAACATATAGAGCGGAAGTATCATCTCATCCGAGAGATTGTGCATCAAAGAGACGTGATCGTTACGCAGATAGCTTCGAAGCACAGCGTTGCTAATTCGTTTACCAAAGCCCTTACGGCTAAGGTGTTTGAGGGTCACCAGCAGAGTATGAGTCTATGGGAAAGGCCACGTCTAGACTAGGGCAAGTGGAAAATTTTGTACTGGGCGTGTGTTTATGCCCTAGTTTACTATTTGTGTACTTTATATTTTGACTATATTGTACACCCCATTAGCTTTAGGTTAAGTGGGAGATTGTTGGGTTTGATGCCCTAAATCTTGTATGGTTCTATAGTTTTTAAATGTTGTGTACAAACTCATACATTTAATGAAATATATGATATTTTGTTCCATTTTTTTGTTGCATTAATCAAAAACCAATAAACTAAGTTCATGATCATCTCGTAACTTAAACATGTATGTAAAGACATGGGATGGATCGTGTTTTAAGTGATAACCTAAATGATCTGTAGTAGATGGATAAGGCTGGATACCTCATCCTAGTGACACTATGAGTATGACCCATTTTGTAGATGTTACAATTGTTGTAAAGTGCTATAAGTGATCTGATCCTAATCATTCATGTGGAGACATGTGAGCGGGGATATTCTATACAAAGGAGTTTGTATAAGACCTGACCACGAAATGAGTAGTCTCATTATATAACATCATTCTTAATAGAGACTTCCATTTCATCAGGATGACCATAGGTAACACGACCTGAATCCTGATGAGTTGTGAACTCCTGCCTATGAAGGCGGTCCGTTGGTTTGTATGGGTGAGAGTGGCCAGATTTCCGCTTCAACATACCTACCATTTTGGGGATTCGTTTGATTGGGGAGTTGGGAACACAGCTACACAAGACGAAATTCACTTCTTCTTCAATTTTAGGGAACATAGATAAATTGCTCCCTTAAAGGCTGATTTTGGGTTTTAAACATTATGGTGCCACACCCCCTCCTGGCTCGAAAAGGGTTAGTCATAGTGGGACTATGATTTATTGTTCATTAGAAGTATCAGTGGTACTTAATGAGTTAGATTTAACTATAGAGGCAAAACAATAATTTGGTCTAGCTGTACTTACGAGCAATTTGTGAAGGGTCATTGTATTGTGGATTGGTTATATCCAATGGACACAGAAATATATCGGTAGTGTGAAGAGTGCAACTGTCGGTCTTTAGTGGAGTGCCAACAGTTAATGGATGGTGAATAATTTAATTAAAGAGTTTAATTAATTATTCACGAACTGTTGAAGCTTCAAGCTACAGGTCCATGAGGTCCCCTCGGTAGCTCATCTAATTTTATGTAAATCAAGTTTTGGATTAATTTGAATTGTTCAAATTAATTGAGGGAATTAATTATATGATATAATTAAGTTTATGTAATTATATATGATATAATTACTATAATGTATTTGATACATTATAATATAACAAATTTATGAGAGGAATTAAATGTTTGAATATGATTCAAATGTTAATTATATGAATTAGATTCATATAATTAAAATTTAATGTAAGTATGATTTATATTAAATACCATAAGAGAGAGAAAAGAAACTATAGGTTATATACTGTATAGGATACAATTTTAAACTATATGTTATATGTTATATATGATATAACATATGATTGCATAATATATAATAAGTTGGTTATTATATATATTTGTTATAATTTTAATTGAGAATTAAAATTATTTATTAATTATTTTATTATTCAATAATTTTTTAATTATTTAATTTTAAAGTAATTAAGGGAAGGGAGTTACAACTACCTCCCCATCTTTTTCTCTCCACCACTCACGTAAGAAGTGGTGGAGGTCTCTCTTTCATATACCTGCAAAAGAAAAAAAAAGGAGACAGAAAGAAGGTTGCTCTTTGTAAATGTTTTTTTTCTTCCTAAGGTTTTTCTTTTAAAAATTTCTTCCTTCTCCCTCAATCCCAAAACACTCTAGAGCCCACACCTTCTAGATTCTCACTAGAGAATACCGAGGACTCCTTCGAGGTAATGTTTGAGGGATTCGATTGAAAAACGTCTTCAAGGGTAAGTTTTCCTAAATCTTTTTGGTTTAAAACTTTTTTTGGGCATTTTGTATGATTTAATTTTTTCTTAATGCATGTGCTGTAAAATTTTTTTCTTAAAAAAACGATTGAGAATTGGGATGATCCACTTCCGTTGCGGTCGCCTTCACAGGAGTTCCCTTCACAAATAACTTTTGTTACATTGTCATCTTTAATTAATAACTCTTATTGATATACACTTTACTTTTTATGGAAAATATATGGTGATCTCGTATACTTTTCAGGAAAATTTTGCATTTGTCAACAGAAACACTTGATTTTCTCTTACTTGAAAAATATACTACTTTTGGGTTGTCTACATTTAGGCATGCCATCTGAACGATATTCCAATAATTAAGATTTCGACACTAACACATGTGCCGATCTATTCTAGATTTTTAAACTATGTAAATATCTTTTACATATCATAAACAACTTTTATGAGCTCTCCATATTTTATGTGGAGTTTCAGAAATATCTTAAAATGGAACGACGTTCAAAACGATTAAGGCAACTAGATGTAGAGAATTGGCACTAGATTTCATGTTCTATCAAAATAGCCCTGGAAATCTCTGTACTCTTTACTTTGATCTAATCGAAGTGTTTTTCTTAATTTAGCTAACAAGTTTTTATACACCTTGAACCTTTCAAGTGTTCTAAACTTACAACTTAGGTAAATATAACTGTACTTTAGAATAGCGACTGAAATATTCATACCCTTCCCTATGCTTTAATATTCACCAGACCATAAAGATCTGAATGTATAAGCTTTTAAGGGTTCTTTGGTTCTTTGATCATCTTGTCTTCAAGATAAGACTCACATAGAGTTAAAAGATTTGTCTTCTAACTTATTTAGATGAACACAAAGATTTGTCTTCTAACTTATTTAGATGACCACTTTTAACCTTCTTAATCTCATTAAGATATGATGTGACAATAATCTTAATTACCAAAGATAAATGCTAGAATACATCTTTTTCCTTATTATTTTTCAATCATTTTAAATATCTAAATATTTGAAATGGCTTTGAACTTTTGTTGGTTTTAATAGAAGTTGCTTTATAGAAGAAAAAATATAAAATGTAACTTGTGCTAATGAACATTTCATTTATAACAAAATATTATACATAACATGTCCTTTACAAAAGATAAAATAACTTTTATAACATTAATAAAAGTAACCAGATTCATCTTTTATTAGCAACTCTAAAATCTCCCACTGGCCTTTCTAAGGTATTCTCCCATGTTCACAACCTGGAGCATTATCTCATTGCAAGCAATCCTCAGGATCTAGTTTCCTTGTTTTGCTTTCTCTGCTTTTTTCTCTGCAAGGTATTGTGGGCAGTTTCTCTTCCAGTGCTCGTCCTCGCTGCAGTAGAAACATTTTCCTTTGTCTGCAGCTTTGACCTTGCCTTTGCAGCCAATAGAAGTTTTATTTTTTCCTTTTCCCTTGTTCTTCTTCAAGAGAATACTCTTATTATTAGAAGAAGAAGCAACATCAAGCTTTTTAGAGGAAAATCCTCTTTTCTCAGTTGCGGCAATGTTTACCTCTGTTTCTTGTCCTTTTATTCTCAAAATGAACTAAAAAGCCTGTAGCTCATTGAGACGTATAGTAAGGTTGTATTCTATCTTGTACATTAAAGCGTTGGTGCGAAATTGCAAGAAGCTCTTTGGAAGAGATTCTAGAATAAAACCGACTTGACTCCTCTCATCTACGACAGTTTTGTTTACCTCCGCCACATTAAAATGGACCATCATGTTCAAGACATGTTATCTAACAGAGGCCTTTTCTTTCATTCGACAATTGTAAACATATTTGATAGCATCATGCCTTAGGGAGAAGAACGGTTGTCCAAATATCCTACGTAGAGATTCCATAATTTCTTTAACAGTATACATGCTTTCATGTTTCTTAGCCAGAACATTAAATATGCTGGCAAGAATGTAGGCACGAGCTTTCTCATTTGCCTTCATCCATCTGTTGTATGCTTTTCGAACAGTTTGGTTTGCATTTGAGCTTGGAATGGGAGGACACTCCTCTATCAAAACGAACTTTAAATCGTTTATCACCAGTATTGTGTTCAAATTTGATTTTCATGTAGCATAATTATCCCCAGTTAATTTATCCGAAGCCAACAATTGTATCAATGAACTAGTCATTCTAAAAAAATAAACAATTTCTTTTTTAGTGATTTGCTTTTAAACCCAATCATGTTTTAGCAAAGTAATAATGTACCCAAATTTCATTATTTTTGCAACGATACTATAGTGATTCAGAATAAGTGCTACCGAGGGGCAATCAAATACTCATTCACTAAAGCAAGACATTCTTGATTAAATACTATTTCCAGAATAACTCTTATTCCTATAGTCATTTAGCTACCGTTTTTAGTCAGAACTTACTAACACTTTAGCAATTCCGTAACCATTTTCAGACCTCAGAGGTCGGCCCTAACGATGCTACAAAATTGGAAAGTCAAGGTTAGAAAACGACCTAAGAAATCCTATCTATTTCTGGAGTTTGAGTTGTTCCGAATCCTAAGTTACAACCCTTCAAGGGGATAGCTATCGTTAAACGACTAGCAAGGGCCGCCTAAAGCTAACCAGCAGGCACAACATAGGAATCTCACGGTCCAAACAAACGGAAGAGACTACAGGATGTGTTGACACATATCCTTCACCCACTTACTATAAACTACTTCCCCAATTCACCTTGATCTTGACTCATACAAACACTTTCCAAATGGAGGTCACTCCCAGGGTGACACAAAGTGTCGCATGAATCTCACGGTGTGAAATTCTTAGGAAGTGAGAATCAAAATCAAAACATCACTTTTGATTTTACAGTGAACAACTTCCCCTATTCATCATAATCTCGATTTATGTAAACACTTTCTGAATGGAGGTCACTCCCAGGGTGACACGAAGTGAAACATGAATCTCGATTGTGAACTCTTAGGGACATGAGAGCTAAAAATAACATATCACATATGTTATTAATCTCCCACTGAAGCGTTATTAAATTTCCACTGAAGTGTTCTAACAACATATCATATATGCTATTAAACTCCAACTGAAGTGTCCTAACATTTTTTTGGGTATATCTTTACTTAGGAATGTTCCGACTAATTAAACAACCTAAGTTTAGGTATTTATCCAAGTATAACGTTTATATTTGGATTTAACCTACGATGTCTAGGTGATAAACCAATTTTAAAACCTCATATTGCTCACGTATTGCTCATAAAACTAGTTAACAATCTCAATTATTCGGCCATAATCCCCCAGGTAGAAGATGTTACGTAAACCGTCAACTTAAATACCTCTAGCCTTAGACAAGATTATATACCGGTTGAGTTTGTAACCCAATTTTTATAAGATAACGACCTAGTTTAACTATTAAAATAAGTGCTTAACCTACATGAGTATGCAACTTATCTTTGTTATGGATTTTAAATGTCTAACCTAAATTTATAATAACTTATAAAACCTTAGACATGCTAGGTATCCATACATACATCATGCATCGAGTATGCCATCATACATCGAGTATTTACGAAAATACCATCGAGTATCATCAAATATGGCATCTTGCATCGAGTATTTACCAAAATACCATCGGGTAAATGCCATCGAGTACCATCAGGTATGGCATCATGCGGCATCGAGTATGGCATCGTGCATCGAGTATGCACCAAAATATCATCAAGTAAATGCCATTGAGTATCATTGAGTATGGCATCGTGAATATGCACCAAAATACCATCAAGTAAATGTCATCGAGTACCATCGAGTATGGCATCGTGCATTGAGTATGCACCAAAATACCATCAAGTAAATGTCNAGTAAATGTCATCGAGTACCATCGAGTATGGCATCGTGCATTGAGTATGCACCAAAATACCATCAAGTAAATGTCATCGAGTACCATCGAGTATGACATCGTGCATCGAGTATTTAGTAGTGGCTGAAAATCTAGTTTCTACTGCTCGACTTTCTTCACTTTTTTCTTCAATTACAACCTAATTGCAACTCTAATGACTCTAATTGAATTACATACACTTAATCACACATTAAGGCTCATCAATCAAGAGCCAATTACAAGAATTAGAACATAATTGAAGAGAAATCAATGCCAAAACTCAGAAAACTATATCAGTTCACCATTTTCATACAACTTATGAAAAACACTGACCAAGCCAAAATTAACTCAAATTGAATGCTTAAATGATGTTCTGATACTAGTTGTTGGAATGTAGAAATATGTAGCGGAGGAAAACAGGATCATTAAGCATTCTAATTCATTAATGACATCAAAATAAGCATGTTGACAGAGAATTAAAAGGGTTTCAACACATACCTTTGAAGATTCTCTTCAAACACGAAATTGAGTTGCAATCTTCTCCAATCCTTGCTGTGGACCACCACTAGAGCTTCCCTAATATTCTCTAGGAACCTTAGATTGAGTCGTGGGTCTCAAAACAAGCTTGAACTTAGGGAATTAGAGGGAAGATTTTATGGTTTTTCAGCTTGTTGAAGAATAACTTCAACCTTCAAAAACTCAGAATTCAACAATTGCATCTGCTTTGCCACTCAATTAAGAGTGATTTTATTACATGACTCTCATGCAAAAACCGATCACATCAAGTGATACCAGCTATCACTTGAATTTGGTGGTGAAATTATGTGTAAGAAGGTGACTAACCTTCTTGCTTGAAAGTGGGAAAATCCCACATTGGCATTTTTCCCAATTTTCAATTTCTTCGTATTCTTTTTTTTTTTTAAAATTAAATTTTGAAATTGATTTTCAAAAACAAAACTTTTTCCAATTTTAATTCTTTACTAAAATTGAAATTTTATTAATTTTAAAAAAATTAATTCAATAATCAATTTTTCTAATAAAATTAATAATTAATAATTAATTAAATAATTTAATTAATTCTATTAATTTAATATCAAATATTAAATTAATCTGTCACCAAATCCATCACCATGAATCCCAATTCATGAAATTAATATTTAAATCATATTTATTTATTAATCAATTCTCCAATTACGTTTAATTCCAAAATTAAACGTGTAATTATATTACATATAATTACTAATTTCTTTAATTCAAATTTGAACATTTCAAATCAACTTATCACGCTATTCTAAGGCTAATCCGTTTGTGAGATAGTAGGGGGACCTAATGGACCTACAGATCATGAGCTCCAACGATCCGAGATTAATTGGCTAAATTCTTTACACCGAATTAACCCCCATTTGTTAACGACTAGGTCACTCTACTAAAGCCCAGTAGTTGCACTCCCCCTAGTATAGATTTATTGTATCCACTCGATATAACCATAAAGTAAGTTAATCCTTCACAGATTCGTAATAACGGCTAGGTCAAAAGGCTGTTTTATCTTCAAGATTACCTCTTGTTCCTTAAGTTCCACTGATCCTCTAATGAACAATTGGTTTGTGATCCGATCATCAAACCGAGTCCCTCTCGGGCCAATGAGAGGGTGGAGTCCCTTGCTCAAGACCCAGAGTCAGCACTTAAGGGAACAACCTCTCTAGTATCCCTAAAAGCGAGTAGGAGTGAATTTCGTCTTGTACCATATGTCCCCAGCTATCTACCCGGTCTTACCCCTAAAATGGGAGGCTTATTGAGCTGGTGCTGTTGAGCCAACCCTCATCTATGAAAGTTTATGGATAATCACGAATAAACATGAGTTCATAGTTAGTTCAGGATTAAGGTTAAGTTACCTAGGTCATTGTTTTGAAATTGTCAGTCTTTAAATAGTAAACAACGTTATAAAGTAAGGATGACTTAATTCTTTGTCTGATCTTGTGCAAACTCATTGCACAGGACACCCCCACTCTTCATGTCACCATATGAACAAATCAGGATTACTTCGTTTGTAGCACTTTACAACTTCTTGTAACAACTATAGAGTGGGCCACATCCGATAGTGTTACCAGAATAAGACACCCAACCATATTCGTATACCATAGATCATTTTGACTATTTACCCGAACCTGATCCACTTTATTTCTAAATTACTAGATACCGAAATGGGACCAAAGTGCACGCAACTCTAAAATCTATACTACCATTGATAAGACCAAGTGACAATTCCATAATGAAAAATTAAGGTTGAATTTCAAAATGACAATTCCAGATTCGTTTTTCCTCTCTTTTATTTTTGTTCGAATTACTTTTTGGAGAAAAATATTAATGGTCATACAATTTTTACAATTTACGTTGTGTAGGTGCATTGTAAATGTTTTAGAAAGTGTTGGAATCACGATTAGTTGTTGTTTGTTTGTTTTTTTAGATGCACATTTTGTGTTTTTTTATTAGCACTTTTTATTTGATTATATTTTTTGAGGAATAATTTTCATTTTCATTTGATTCTTCGGAAAGACGAACAATTGATATATTGGATAGGATTTTCTGGCATTCCTATCTATATTGATTTGTTAATATTCATATTTACTTATTTTTTCTATATATTCTATATATAAAAGGAGCTAGAAGTAGATACATTTTATATACCTATTTTACCTTTTTTATTTTTAGTAAATTACTATATAGGGGTGAGCATGATAGGCCGAAAAATCAAGCTGACCGACCGAACCGAATTCGGTCAGTCAGAGAAGGAGAGGGATCGGTCGATGTCGGTTTGAGAAAATTCCAAATTAGCAAATTTCAAACAAAAAAAATTAAAGAACAAAGTTGATCGATGCTCGCCCCTATTATTATGTTACCCTTTTGTCGACAGAATGAGACTTTTCAAATGTAGATGTTCATTCAAAAGATAGTATATGTGACATTTCTAATATTAATTAACAAAATATATTTATATATTTAAAAATTAAAGTTTTATGTAGAATAAGTGCAATAGGTGTTGGCAGGACTCAACTCTTTAAATGTATGTATTTGATAAGTACCAATTGATGGACATAATGCCAATGGGATGTGACTATTCAGAGGATGGTAGTTAGACATTGAACCTATGCTTCTTTTTATGTAGATGTGAAATGCATATATAAAAGAAAAGAAATTAAAATGTTTCGATTATGTTTTTAATTAAGAAATACTTCATATAGCAAAAATTTAGGGAAAAAATACAAGATCTTTTAAAGAGGCAAGTCTAGAAGTAAAGTTGTACATAAGTTAGCTAAGAATCTTGATTTTCTAATTTAAAAATTAGAATAAATATTTCAAAACAATTAAGTTAATTGAGACTACAAAACTCAAAAAGAAATGATTAGTTTTCAAATTAAAATGTTTACATGTATTGTATTGGTTTTTAAAATTAAATTATAATCTTAATTTTTAAAATTATATTATATTAAAATTTTTCATAAATTTTGGGGAGATAAAAGCAAACATCAAATAATGTTTAGCTATGACAAAATGATCTTTAAATAAAAACTAAACATCTTTTAACTACTTTAAATTAAAACTACAAATTTTATAGGCTGTAGCAGAAAATATTTGTCTTACTATTCAATTCTTATTTTTTCATAAAATTCTCTTTCATCATTTAGGTACTAAAAAAAATGTTTGGCACTGTACAATATAGAATAATTTGTTTATGAAAAAAATGAAAGTATGAAAGTATGAAGAAAATAAAAATGGTTACATTTTCTAACTCTTAAAAGTTTATGATAATTAAGAAAATAATAATTTATTTATTACATGCTAAAAAAATCATTATGATTTAAATTTTTTTTAATAAAACTACAAGATTCCACGTGTATATGCACATGTTTTTTGAATAGTTGTATCTAAATGGATTATAATAAGCCCACTATAATTAGATACAAATAAATTAAAAGAAAATTTTTTTGAGTAAAATAAATCACATAAACTAAAAAATCATGGAGAGAAAAAAAATACACATTACTGGTTTCTGATTCTCCTCTTCCTCTTATTTCATATTCATGTAAAATAAAAAATTCAAACAAAATTAAATGAGTTACTAAAATTTTTTAAAAAAGAAGAAATTATAATAGATGGACTTAAAAGTAATAAAATGAGATTATGGAAAAGAAAGGAGATAAATTTAAAATTGAGAATTGCGAAATTAGAATTAAAAGAATTTAATCAATTCTTATATGATATTTCCTTAAACTTCTAACCTCTCTCACTATATCCCTTTATTCTCTAAACATTCTTTTATATAAAAAGCAAACCTATAAAGATAAAATCGTCATCAATAGATCAAAGTCCATTTTGCTCTCAAGTTTTCATTATCATTTCAAACAAAATTTGTCACAACCTTAAGAACAATATTTATTTAAGGTAAATATTTACTTCTTATATTGTTGAATTTCTCACTTTGGAAATGAATAGATGACTAAATCTTATCTTAAATATTCTATCTGTTTTTTCCTTCTTATAGAATAATATTTTCAAGACAAACATTTCATTTCAAAAACTTCCTCAAAACAATTTAGGGCTGAAAATAAACTAACTATTATTTTTGATTAAATAATTGATAAGAGTACCTGATTAAAAGAAAAAAGATTGATAACAGTACCAAGAAAAATGATTGATAAGAGTACCTCTCTTCATTGACTTGGTAAAATATTTTCTTTTGAATTACAAAAAAATTTAGTATCTATTATTTTTGGAAAGATTTTGCTTCTAAATGTTTCGTGGAGTTAAAAAATTTGCAATAGTAGCGAATACATTGACATTCAATTTCTTTACTTTTATAGATACATCACACAAATATACACTTACCATGGAAGAGTTATGTTTTAACGTCATCAAACCCAAATAGACATGTCTCTTTAAAATTCAACTGACATATAAACTAACTATGTTTGTGAAAGGCCACTTAAACAATTTGAATAGGTATGGAGGGTAATAAGGGAATTATCAAAATATGAAAGGGCAAAAGGGGGAGGAGAAAATTCTTCCAATAGCATCTTTTTAGTATAGTATAGATATAGATAGATATTTATTTATGATTTAAAATCTAAATTTAATTTTCTTTTCTTTTCCTTCTTTCATTCCAAATATCCCAATTCTTTCTTTCTTTTTTTTTTTTTTCAAATTTAAAAATTCTAATTATTTATCTCCAAATCTCCGAACATTACATGAAATTAATTAACTTCTCAAATTATTTTAATTTTGGCTCTAGAAACCAAAATTAAAGGGACATAACATTCATCAATTTGAGATAAGTTCAATCTTTCTAAATATTTAATAAATTTAAATCCACATAAAATTAATTATCTCAATTATTTTAAATTGACTCCAAAACCTAAAAATTAAAAAGAAACTAAAATCCAATAATTTGAGATAATTAACTTAAATTTTCCTAAAACTCGGGAGGTTACATGTGAGTTGCAAAATTATGAGAAAGTTGAAAGAGCTTACCTTCTCTCTTCTCATAATTATTCTTGTATAAAGGATGATTAGGTCAAAAAACCTAATTATGAATTCATTTACTATAATATCATATATTAGAATAAATAATTATTTGAATCATATTCAAATATATATATCTCTCATAATCTATAATTTTAATATGAATCTCATTCATATTAAATGACTAATATGAATGAGATTATTCTCCCATATTATATAGTTTTAATTTGAATTACATTCATAATTAACTATATACTAATGTATCTACGTACATTATTAACTTATATTAGTTACATTTAATACAATAAATATATTTTTCCTTAATTAATTTGAATACTTTAAATTATTCTTTCAATACTTTGATCTTTGTTGATTCGTCATGAGCTAGTAAAAGGGCCTTATGGACCTATAGATTATAAGCTCCAATGATCTATTAACTATGGGACAAACCACTATAGACCTAGAGTTGCACTCATATGCATTGTAGGACAAGTTGCATCCATGGATATAATTGTTACATGTAAGTCGATCTTTCATGAGTTGTTCGTAATTATAGTTATGTCAAATGTTTTTTTACCCTACAATTACCTTTTTGTCCTTAAATACCACTAATCCTTTAACGAACAATTTATTTATAGTCTAACCATAAACCAAGTAATATTTTGACAAGTGATACAATGACTAAAAATAATCGTCATGAATTTTAATTGTGACAGTTCTGAAATGTAATGAAATCCTAGTTTTATTGTAGTGCCACATGTGAGATTCTTGCCAATCGTTAGATTACACACACCAAGTTCATCGAGGCCCTAAGTCCAACATCCATGCCCTTTGGTTTTGCAAGGGAAGTAGAAACGTTCAGTCTAATTGGCTCCCTAGTTTGGCCCTTTCTTATAGACTTTATATTGATTTTACCTATCTTTCTTATAAAGCTATTAAGGATGTTTGGAATACATTTTCAAGTGTTTAATTTAAAAAATAAGTCATTATAAAAAAATTATTAGAGTGTTTGACCACCACTCAAAATAACTTTTGAACGGTAATTTCTACAATTTTGATAAAAAATATTTAAATAAAAATGATTTTTTTTTGGAAAAAATACTTTTTTCTTAATCAATCCAAACATACCCTAAGATTCATCGGTTTTAAATTCCACTTTTCTCTCATTTTTTGACAAAATTTCTGTTCCTTACTGGCTCCCTTGTTTCATATCTTTTTACTTCTATCTTTATCATTTCAAAGCACACAATCAAATTCAATCATTTTTTTTTTTTTAACCTTTGGCTACAAACTGAGGTCTTTATTTGTAAAATTGAGCTATTGTTACTTTGTACCCTTCGGATACTTCGGACTCTATCTATTTTATATTATTTGTTGTAGTGTATGCTTATACATAGGACTATTTTTTGTTGGGCCCATCATTATTCGACTATAACATAAATTAAATGCTTTATTCATTCATAACACTACACTTCAAACACAAATTTCAAATTTCCATACTTGAGAATATTACACAGTTTTTTGATTCACAAGCTTCAAACCCTCCAAAATAAAACCTCAAGTTTCAGGACCTTAGTCTAGTCTAAAAGGTTTGACTAAGTTTGCATTTAGACTCTTAGCTTCAAACTCGACGAACTAACCCTAAGGTTAAATTCAATCTATTAACCCTTGAGGTTTAGAATAATCTTGTTTTTTTTTTTTGTTTCGATCATTAACACTTTTATGTTTCATCATCGTCTTTTTTTTCTCTACAGTGCTAACTAAACTTTTATTATTTTTATTAAATTAGCTTGGCACACGTATATTAAATTAAGAATATGACGTGAAATTACTTTATTAAAAATATATTTTAGGTTTTTTCTAAACTAAACTAAAATAAAAATAAATATATTTCATAAAAAAACATTAGATTGTAAAATGGGCCTAGAGAAAGGAGAGGGGTTTGGGCCAAACCCACATGTTCAGCCTCAGGCCAAGATCCAGGCTAAGCCTAGCATATTGCCCAATGGGGTATGGCCTGTGCATGCCCTATCCCAATTAATTCAAGAGTTAGCTTGATGTCCCCAAAATCCTGTTTTATGCCAATTAGGTCCTCCATCTCAATAAATACATGATTATAACTTCATAGAAATTACATCCATCATTCTCGCTCTACAAACTCTTAGCTTGTTATACTTCTTCACTATTTGACTTAAGCTAAGCATTTGAGTATGTTGCAAGCACCACATCAGAGTGTAGATCTTCTTCTTTTGCAGATCCTCATTATTCACTATTCAAACAAATTTATCGTTGCTATCACGTTAAGGTTAGATGTGTATCTCTATCCAAATTTTGCAATCAACAATTTTTTATCTCCATTGTCTCCCGTTCCTCTCATTCTTCAATTGATTTCTTTTTTTTTTCCTATCGTCTTCTGCCAAAAGTGAAAATAATGTGGGTTTGTTCTAGATCCTTTTTTAAATCTTAGTTGTTCCAGATTCAAAACAAGTTAGGGTGGGTGAGAAGGAGAGAGGAACAAGGAGAAGGAAAATGAAAGAGGAGGAAAAGGAAGAAAAAAAGGAAAAACTTTTTGTAGATTCTTTTTAAGAAAAATAAAGAAGACGACACTTTTTTTTGTTCGAGTTCATTAAAGAAGTCGATGATTATGTCTTTTGTGTGTGTGTATATATATCGACCTTAATGCTTAGATTAGGGGTGTACACAGGATGGGTTAGGCTGGGTAAGGGGGGTTTCTTTTTACCAATTCGAAAATTCAAGTTGGTCGGATCTTTATGTGGAGACATAAAAGTGGATCAAGTTCGAGTAAATAGTCAAAATGATCTATAGTATATGAATGAGGTTGGGTGCCTTATTCTGGTAATACTATTGGATGCAGCCTACTCTACAGTTATTACAAAGAGTTGTAAAGTGCTACAGATGATGTGATCCTAATTCGTACATGTTATGACATAAGAAGTGGGAGCATCCTATGCAATGGGTTTGTATAAGATCAGACCACGAAATCAGTCACTCTTACTTTATAATGTTGTTTGCTGTTTAAGACTGACTATTTCAAAGCGATGACCTAGGTAACTTGACCTTAATCCTGAGCTAACTATGAACTCCTGTTTATTCGGGATTATCCTTAGACTTGCATAGGTGAAGGTTAGCTCAACAGCGCCGGCTCAATAAACCTCCATTTCAGGGATAAGACCGGGTAGATAACTGGGGACGTAGGGTGCAAGATGGAATTCACTCCTACCCACTTTCAGGGATAGTAGAGAGGTTGTTCCCTTAAGTGCCGACTCTGGGTCTTGAACAAGGAGCCCCACCCTTTCATTGGCTCGAGAGGGACTCGGTTTGTTGATTGGATCACAAACCAATTGTTCATTAGAGGATCAGTGGAACTTAAGGAACAAGAGGTAATCTCGGGGGTAAAACAGACATTTGACCCAGTCGTTATTAAGAACAATCTGTGAAGGGTTAACTTACTAATCATTATTATATCGAGTGGACATAATATATCTACAGTGAGAGGAGTTCAACTATGAGCTTTAGTGGAGTGACCCATTAGTTAACAAATGGGGTTTAATTCAGTGTAAAGAGTTTAGCCAATTAATCTCGGATTGTTGGAGCCCATAATCTGTAGGTCCACAAGATCCCCCTACTAGCTCGTAATGGATTAGCTTTAGAGTAGCGTGATAAGTTAATTTGAAACGTTCAAATTAGAATTAAGGGAATTAGTAATTATATGAGATATCATTACACGTTTAATTTTGGAATTAAATGGAATTGGAGAACTTAATTAATATTTAAATATGATTTAAATATTAAATTCATGAAGGTGAAATTTGTGTAAAATTAATTTAATAATTGATATTAAATTAATTAGATTTAATTAAATTGTTTAATTAATTATTTGTTATTAATTTTATCAGAAAATTAATTCATGAAAATAATTTTGTAAAATTAATAAAGTTTTAATTTTGGAAATCAATTTATAAAAACAAAACTGAAATCAAAATTGGTAAAACACAAAATAGGAAATGTTGGATTTCTCCACTGACCTAACCAAGGAGCTCACAACAATCCCACTTGAGTTTGCTTCAATTTTTCAAGCATGAGCTGTACCTCATGCAGACTTCTCCTTTGCATGATAGTCCTGCAATATATAGAGAAGATTGAAGTGGAAATGAAGCATGCATCAGTTGAGTTCTTGCTGAAAAATTCGAGTTGAAGAAGGTGTTCTTCAAGTGGGTGCAGCAGTGTGTTCTTCTCCAAATTTCCTTCATTCAAGCTTGTTTTGAGTCTCATAGCTCAATCTAAAGTTCCAAGAGAATAGTAGGGAAGATCTTGAGGTGGTTCACAATGAGAATTGGAGAAGATTTGCAGCTGAATTCAAGATTAAAGAAGTTTTACAAAGGTATTACTTGAAACCCTCTTATTATTGTATGAACATGCTTCATTTATAACCAAAATTGATCAATTAGAATGCTTGTTGATCCTTGTTGCTTCTGCTGCATGCTGAAATATTCCTACAGATGGGCCAAAGACTATGTGTGTAATAAGATATGTGGCCTTCAAATTTCTTGTAATGCCCTTTGGTCTAACAAATGCCCCCCGACATTCTGCACCATGATGAACCAAGTGTTCCACGAGTACCTTGATCAATTTGTGGTGGTTTATCTTGTTGACATAGTCATTTAAAGTCCCACTTTAGAAGACCATCGGGTTCATCTTCGATTAGTCTTTAAGAAGCTATGACAGAATCAGTTATATGTCAAGAAAGATAAATATGCTTTCGCGCAAAAAAAAAAAAAAAAAAAAAAAAAAAAAAAAAAAACTTCTCGGGACACATAATTGAATGTGGAAAGATTGCAATGGACCAGGATAAGTTACAAACGATCTGGAGTGGAGAGCCTCACTTATGTGACAATACTATGTTCCTTCTTAGGATTGGCTAATTATTATCATCGATTCCTCGAAGGATTTTTTAGAATAGCTGCCCCACTAACCGAACTACTGAAGAAAAACACTATTTAGTAGTGGTCGGCAGAATGCCAGACCGCCTTTATTTGAGGGCTTGGAGGTAGTATCTATTGGGGTCATCGTTTGTGGTGAAGTCCAACAACTGTGCTAGCTGTCACTTCTTCAGTCAACCCAAGTTAACTTTTTAATAGGCTCGATGGCAAGATTTCCTGGTTGAATTCAATTTCAAGTTTGAACACAAGAAAGGGACAAGTAATCAAGCAACTGACACTCTGAGTCGGAAAGGCGAACATGTAGTTGAATGCATGTTAGCTCACATTCATGCAAGCAAGATCGATGGGTCGATGCATTACATCATCAAAGATTTTTTACAAAGAGACTCCTTCGCCGAAGTTGTCATCTCCCCAACTAAAGTTGGCAAGACTAGAAGTTCTGGTTTGAAGGAGATTTGTTGTTGACTAGAGGAAATTCATTGTATATTCATAGAGCTGGAAACTTGAGGAGGAAAATGCTACATAAGTGCCATAATACCTTGTGAGCTGGTCATTTGAGTTGTCAAAGAACCTATGTATTGTTGAAGAAGGGCTATTTCTGGCCCAACATGAGAGATGATATCATGCAATACACCAAAACTTGTATTATCTGCCAGTAATACAAGGTTGAGAAAGTGAAAATTGTTGGGCTCCTTGAGCCTCTGCCCGTGCCAGCTAGACCATGGGAAAGTGTATCCATGGATTTCATTACCCACCTCCCGAAGGTTCGGGAGCATAGGGCCATCTTGGTTATCATTCATTGGTTCTCAAAATATGCCAAATTCATACCCACTCCGTAGTAAGTTCTATTGAGTTGATAGCCCAACTATTTTTCAAGCATATAGTGAATTTGTGGGGAGTTTCAATGAGTATTATTAGATGGCAGTTTCATTGGCATGTTTTGGACAAATTATTTACCTTCTTGGGGATGAGTCTTAACATATCCTCGAGTTACAATCCGCAGACTGAAGGCCAAACAAAGAGATTCAATTGCCTGGTGAAGGAATATTTGCGCCACTTTGTCGATGCTCGCCAGAAGAATTGGGTTCAGTTACTAGATGTGGCCATTTGTGTTTCAACTATCAAATGAGCACATCGACGAGAAAGATTCCCTTTGAAGTTGTAAGTGGGAGACAACCCTTGTTGCCTCAAATTATTGATTATCCTTATGGAAGAAAATATCCTCAGACCTATAACTTTACTAAAGAATGGAAGCAGACCACCGATATTGCTAAAGCATACTTAGAGAAAGCCTTCAAGCATATGAAGAAGTGGACAGACAAGAAGCGTCACCCTCTTGAGTTTTAAGCGGAGGACCAGGTCCTCACAAAGTTGAGGCCAGAGCAAATTTGATTCCAAAGCCACAAAGACCAGCCTCTTGTCCGAAAGTACGAAGGACCAATGGAAGTTTTTAAGAAGATTAAGAACACTTCATATAGGGTGGCGTTGCCTACATGGATGAAAATTCACCAAGTAATTTAAGAAAGCCCTATCGTCTTGATCCTGATGATGATCGTCGCATTGTGGTCATTCGATCGAGCATTGACTCGAAGCAGAAAGACGATAAGGAAGTAGAAAAGATCCTAGCTAATAGAGTCAAAAAGGTGAGAAGACCCACTTGGAGCATCAATGAATATCTGGTTAAGTGGAAGAACCTATCTGTGGAAGAAATAAGTTAGGAACGTGTCGAAGATTTGGAAGCTTGGAAGTAGAAGATTGACGAGTTCAACCTAACCCAGTCGATAAGGACATCAACCATTTAAGTGGGGAAGATTGTCTTGGGCATGCTCGTCTAGGGTGTGTTTGCCCATGGTCACATGTCAAAACCATCATCAACCATCCTATATTTAAGTTTTGTAATTAACTTAGTAAGTTTTTTTTTTTTTAAAAAAAAAAATTTCATGTTGTTTTACCTTCAATGACTGCTTGTTACTTTTGATATACAAGCTAGAAATAGTAGAAATTGCTTAGAATGTACTATAGGGAAAACCCATTCGTCATCACCCCTACCAAGTATTGTTGTACATTTTGCAATCAAAGCTTTCTTGCAATTGTCAGTCTTTAATGCTTTCTTTAATGATGTTTTCACTTTTCTCTCTTACGTTTCTATAAAACCATTTTCTCTCAAAACGTGAGTGGAGTCTACATCATACATCGACGTTGTCCGATGTCTGTAACTTTTGTCTTTTTACACAGCTGACTTGTTAGCTGAATTAAAGCAAGTGTCGCACAATCGCCATTTTCATACTCGAAAGTTTGTGATTGTGACATTGGACGGCGGTTGAAGACCTAAAGAGTTAATACTTGATATATATGTATCTTGTATTTAAAAAATGCATATTTTTCAGGTCGGGTCGGCTCAACCTGGTCGAAGAAAATTATGAACCCGAGAACCAACTTGAAATTCAAAATTTCAAAAATTCTAACCCAACGCAACAAAAAAAAAAAGTGGAGGAGATCCTTGTTGGTTGATTTGTTTGAATTTTGAATTGTTAGAAACCTTGCTTGTTAGATTGAGGGAATTAAACTTTATTGTTAACGGTGTGTTAAGGATTAATGAGGCAACTTAGGTTCTAAATCCACGATGTCTATATTTAAATTTACAATATTTATTTGTTTTAAATTTGTAATGTTTGAAATTAAAGAGGGGAATGAGTTTATTTGTTCTAAATTTAGAATCTTTAATCTAAAAGAAGGTTCGAGTTTATTTACTTCTTTGTGTGTGAAATTTGGTTTTTATTTGCTTGTTTTGAAATTATTTGATTATATTGTAATTTAGTTTGTTTTGAGCTTAATGTGTTTTCAAACAAAATATATAGCTCTCTAGCTTAGAATTTGGGTTTGGTTACTTAAGTTTATTTGTTTTAAATTTAGCCTTTGTGTTTGTTGGCTTTAGTTTATTTGCATTAAATTTTAATTAACATCTAATTTTAATTGTTGGATTTAGATCAAACTTGGATTTTTTAAGGATTGTTAAAAGTTTTCTAAACAAAAAGGGGATGAGGTTATTTTCTTTAAACTTAGGTATTCTCAATTTTGTTTCTTTATTTGAGCTATTAAGTTTCCATTTTCTATGGTTTAGTTTGTTTGAAGCTTGATGTTTTGAAAAAAATTATATAGATATGTTTGGTTTTAGTTTAGATTATGCAACTCTTTCAATACATGCCTTGAAAGAACCTAATACAAGTCGAAATTACTCTATGTTAAAATATAAGTTAAATATACTAACTCATAAGTTGAGTCTAACTTTTTATACACTTTTTTTAGGCTTATAAATTTTGTGAATCAAGAGGTGATTGAAAAGTATATCATTAAGAATGAATAAAGATTGGATTAAACGTCGAGATAAATTTTCAAAAGATTATAAGATATGAACTAAAATAGTATTTTTTTAATATAAAAAATTAGATACTTAAGAGTTAGTTTTGAGAATTATATTACTATTCTGAAGTTATGGTAGCAATTGAACTTAGTTTGTATGATATAATAGAACATTACATGTTTTTATTATAGTTTTGGATGTCGGAGATAGAATAAACTTGTGCTTTGAATATATTGTTATCGTGCAGTTACGATAGCAACTGAAATACTTTGTATGATATAATAAAAGGTTATTTGTTTTTGTTATGATCTTGAATGTGGGGGCTAGAATAATGTTGTTGTTCTAAATATTAGGTTTGAATTGTTTTTATTGTGTTTTAAACATGGGGTGAATTATGTTATTTTATTGAATGTTGAATTGAGAATTTTGAATTAAGGATTTTTGTGTTATTGTTGTTTTGAATGTGTTAAAGAAATATGAGTTAATGGTTTTTGTTCTTGTTGTTTTTTTGAATGTGAGTTGAGAATTGTGAGTTAATTATATTTGTGATGTTATTCTTGTTTAGAATATGTGTTAAAAGAAATGTTAGTTAATGATGTTTGTGTGGTTGTTATTGTTTTGAATGTGAGTTAAGAATTTTTGTATTGTTATTGTTGTTTTGCACGTGTTAATGAAATATGAGTTAATAAATGTTCTATTGTTATTGTTGTTTCAAATGTTGAGTGAGTTAAAGATGCTTATATTGTTCTCATTGTTTTGAATATGTATTGAGAAATGTGAATTATACACTTGAGTCTTGTTTATGTTGTTTGAATAAATGAATGTGTTTAGATATAAGTATATATATGATTATTGGGGGAAAATGGTATATATAGAATTGAATATACTAGCTGTCACACCTCGCCCCAGACTACCCTCTTAGCCTAGGAAAGGATGTGACCGCAACAGTTATCAATCCTTTGGTTGACACTTACTACCTAATAACTCTTGCGGAATAACTCTGATACCAATATATAACTCAAATATAGTGGAATGGCTTATAGGCCTCAAATTTATTAATTCAGAAACATAACATGTTTAGAGTCATTACAACACTAGATTAATAAGTCCCCAAGTCCAAAACCCTAGTCCCTATATGATCAACTATAACATGTGTACAATATTTACAATAACCACCTAAACAGACAGGTTACAATATCTTTATCCTTTAGTGGCAGAGCAGATGCAGAGCTATCTCCTGAGGATTTGACCGCTACCTGGGGGAAAGGAAAACATTTGAAAACGGGGTGAGCTTGCTAGCCCAGTGAGTGACTTAAGAAAGATAACTGATTCTCATGTAAAAGTCTCAATAAAGAGTTTAAATTGAAATATAAACTTCTACAGTACCTTGTACTGCAGTATAAACATTTTCCAAGCATAAAACATATAAAGCTGTTTAAATCATGAAATAGTAAAACCGTTTTTCAATTGAGAATAACCATGCTGTGGTTAAAAATAACCCCAACATCAACTGCTAGTCAAGAGAGAACCCTTTTGCTCAATCTTTCACTCTAACTACCTAGTGCATGTGGCCATACTAAGTTCCGTCATACCTTAGGTACTTCTGCTCAAATACCTTCTCAAATGTCCTTCAGTATCGAGCTATTAAGATACCTTCTCAAATGTCCTTCGGTATCAAGTTAGTCAGGTACCTTCTCAAATGTCCTTCAGTACCAAGTTGGTTTGATACCTTCTCAAATGTCCTTCGGTATCAAGTTGGTTAAATACCTTCTCAAATGTCCTTCGGTATCAAGTTGGTTAGATACTTTCTCAAATGTCCTTCGGTATCTCGTTTTAAGTAAAACTAGTCATAAATGACTTTCTCTTTAAAGCATGTAAAGTATAACACATATAAAAACATGGCTTTAAAGATACTAACGCATGCTGGGTATATTTAACACATATAAATAGCTTTTCAACAAACTTTCCACACATGCATGCGTTTAAAACATAACTCATGGTTTGCTTGGAAATCACTTTGTAAAACTAGCTGGCATGAGAATAATCTTCTTTAAAACATGCTCTCTTTAAAACATTGTAAACATTTTAGTCAAACATTTTAATCAAATGTTTTAGTCAAACGTTTTAGTCAAATGTTTTAGTCACTCACCTCGATCGCTTAGGAACTTTTCACTCTAGAAGTTCCTTGTTTACCTCGGACTCCCTTTTTCACCCCTAGAATCCAGATTCAATTTACAACTCATATTACTCATAGTTCTAAGATTTATTTCGAGATATTTCCTTCTACAAACATGTTTTACATTGTCTTAGAAAGCTTACCCTAAAATCCGAGCACATAAATCCTTGTGGTTTGGCCAAAATCTCAAAATCTTCAAGACTGGCCCAAGCTTACTCGACAGCTTGACCCTTCTACCTTCTTTTCAGTTTCCAGCCCAATCCCTTAGATATTTTTCTCCAAAAGCCCTACCCTGAAAACTAGATTTTTAGAGCTTTCAGGTGGCTTTGGAATCACTCGAAATGCAAGAGTAAATTGGGAGAAATCCTCATCCCAAATTGATGCTGTTTTCTAGACTTCACTATCCACTGCGTCCTCTTTGAAATTCATGATCAACGCATCGATTTTGCTCTCAACGCAATGTTTACTTAGCTCTCCCACTCTTTTTAACGTATTTTTGAATTGTGGTCTGGAAAAGAAATCTTTGGCCCTATTTATAGGCGTCTAAACACTTTCCAAGGTCGACACCTTCTACTTGGCTGCATGTCCAAGTGTTTCTTCCTCACACTACCAACACAACTTTTGATCAACGCAATCTAAGTGTTCTTCACCTACATACCCAACGCATGGGGCTTAAATTTGCATGTCCTCTTATGTAACCACCTCATTTGCTTAAGGCTTAAGGTTTCCTCCCAAGAAGACACATGCTTGATGACGTCCTCTATGTGAGCTCATCTTTCATATGCGTCCGCAAATCTTTGGATGTTCAATGCATAGTGCCATCAATGCATAGTAGGCCTTTGTTCCACTTGGTTTTCCAACTCACCACCATCGCAACCCAACTTAGTCACCGTAAGCCTTAACCATCGCAAGAGCCAACCACCACCAACGCATAGGATGGCCGCTCGTCTTCAACGCATTGCTCACTAGGCATCACCGCAAGGCTTGCTCGGCATGGGCGCTCGATGCATGGGTGATCAGCAAGGTGCTCGACGCATAGGCTGGGGTGCTCGATGCATGGCCGCTCGGCAGGGCGCTCGACGCATAGGTTGGGCACTTGGCAGAGGTGCTGTGCATCGACGCATGGGCTGGGCGCTCGACGCATACCTTGTTCGCGTCCTCGCCTACCCTTGGGCCATCTAACCTTCCAACGCATCACTTCAATTTTCCTTCCTTCAGCCGCATACCAACACCAACGCATCCCTCACAACCCTTCCAACGCATCTATCACAAGTTTTATACTTAGCTAAATTTTCCAAGTTTTTCTCCAAAAGTCAAGCTTCCAAATTCACACTTTTCTTCTAATTTCCACCATTTTCTCTACCATTACACACTAGTTTCCCCATCAACCTACTCACCACCCTGATCTTATAGGGAATATACTCAAGTAGAGAAATTAGGATTCGGGGTTCACATTTACCTCCCCCTTATGAAAATTTCGTCCTCGAAATTTCGATATAAGTCCATCAACTAAACAACTACGAATACTTGTTTCTGATTTGCTCTTCAGCTTCCCACGTTGCTTCTTCCATGCTATGGTTTCGCCATAGTACCTTTACTAATGGGATTTTCTTATTCCTTAAGACCTGTTCTTTTCTGCCAAGAATCTCCACTAGTTCCTCTTCATAAGACAAATTTTCTTTTAACTGTACTGGTTGCTCAAGCAATACATGGGTAGGATCTGGCACATACTTCCTAAGCATTGCCACATGAAACACGTCGTGGATACGAGATAACCACTAGAAGAAATTCGGGCTTTAATATCGGTTTTAAACCGACATTAAAGGGCTTCAATAACACCAATAACACAACCTTCAATGTCGGTTGCAACCGACATTAAAGGTCTTTAGTGATTAAAGCTTGTTGGTTGCAACCGACATTAAAGCCTATTTTTTTTTTTGGATTCTTAACCGACATTGAAGCCCAAATCTGTCCGTTTTATCAATTATTGTCCGTTTTTTAAAGTTCCCTTGCCAAATCCATTTTTTCAGTAAAAAAGTATAATATGACACATCATCATCGAACACTATGGCTATGACATTATTCATGTATGGATTGTAAATCTATTACATTTAATCCACAAATTCTGCTATAGAATTATAATTTAAAAGGCGTACAATAATTCAAGCCTTGAAAACACAAATTACAAGTAATACAAAGATTATGATTTTACAAGGGCAACAAAATCTTCCGTGTAAGGGCAACATAATTTTATTTGTCTACAAATTTGGGAGGGTTTGAGAGATTAAGAGATGTAATATACGTTGTTGAGATGGAATTCATTATCAGGATTCTTCTTCTTCAGCTCATCCCGCAACTACAGAAGAATTGGAAAGATTTAGAATTTAACTTCAACTTAACAAGTAATGTGCCTGAGATTAAGAATTTAACCTCAAGCAGACTCTAATCCAAGGAGAAAAATTAATATTATAACCATAACCACATTTATATAATCATATAAAAGGCCAAATGTTAATGAAACTTCAATCTGTCAAGCACATTGAAACGTGCTATAATGTGATCAAAATACAAAAAACAGAAGTGCCAAGTCATATGTAACAATAACACAATCAAGATAAACAGCTTCTGTCAGATTGCAAAAGTAATCTCCATTCAACAGAATGAATGCATAATCTGATTATATGAAACAAGTTTAGCCAAGTAAATATACCTTATCTGGTGTCATGCCAAGCTCTCTCTTGAACACTTCACACACTTGATTGTACGGGGATACTAGGCATAAAACTAACCTACAAGAACATAAGGACTAGTTTTCAGTATGAAATCCAAAGCAACAGAAGTTTCTGGATCAATATTAAACTGCATACCTTGAAAAATAGGAGGACAATAATGGTGTCGAAGACTATCAATTTCCCAAAGTGAACTTCCTATCAATAATTCTTGTTAACAAGGATCAATGCATCCAAATATTAAACTACCAGACAATAAACATAAAGTGGCCACAATAGGATTAACTCAAAAGGCATGATTCAAATTGAGCACACATGGACCTATTGTGGAACAAACAACCACGACACGTAGTAACTATATTTTAGCCATGAAATTTATGTACGAGGCGAGAGCAGGTATGAGCGAAGAGAGAGTAGCGAGAGTGGAGGTATGAGTGAGAGCAAGAGTAGCGAGAGTGGAAAGACGAGCAAGAGCGAGAAAGCTGCGCTATAAGAAGAACTAATTAGCAAGAGCGAGAGCGAGAGGAATTTGGCATTTATGAGTGAGAGCGAAAGAGATTTTGGGTGAGAGGGGAGGATTTGGCGGAGATAATATATCTAAATATAATAAATAATTATTATGAAAACAGAGAAGTTGATGCACAGGTTATAGAAATCTATCTATAGCAATTAGATTAAAAACAGTGCTACCTTCAATCATAACCAATATATTTATGATTTCTTTCTTCGAGGGAGCATTAGCTCGACATCAGATTTCATTCTCCGAAGTAGAAATGGTCTCAATATTCCATGCAGTTTGCTACCATCTGCAGGATTAGAATATCTGAATATGGCACACTTATTGTACAAATGGTGCAGGAAAATGTCAAAAGAATTACCAACCTGGGCCTTTCTGTTCTCTTGTGTTTCTTCTTTTTCTTCAGCTTGACACTTTCCAGAGAGACATAAACTAACAACGAATCAAACATCAATAATTTTTTCTCCATATTTCTAATGCTCTAATATTCCTCTCTCCCCTAAGAAGTACAAATGAATGACGAAACAAAAATTGTATCGCATACCAAAACTCTTAGAACTTTGTGGTTTTTCTTATCTGGTTTTATATTTAGAAACACTAAAATGTAGCCAAATAGCATTACCTCAATAATAGATTCAAATCCTTCATATTACCTCAGAAAACAGATTCAATCCTTTATCACGGCTGATGACAATCTGCAAGGAAAAAGCTCAAAACCTAAATTAAAATTGATGCAAAAAAGATCTAAAAAGGGGGAATGAAATTGCAAGATTGAATTACCTCAGAAACAGATCAAATCCCTTCATATCTCTACCGATCTCTCTGTTTTCTTCCAATTATTTTTTTCAATCATCGTTGGAAATCTTCTCAAAGCATCGATTATCAATGGCATCGGGAGTACGAAAAGATGCAAAATCGATTTCAAATCGGTACTACATGGACCGACATTACCGACCTATCTACGTGTTCTACATTTCTCGTTGGTTCCACAATATCTCTTACTTCTCTACCTTAGAAACAGATTCATTGAGTAGGTGTTTGAGGGAGTGATGATCCAAGAGATTGGCTTTTTTGGCATTTTTGGTCGCCATTTTTGATAGCTTTCGGTTTCAGTTCTCTTTGCCGTCTACGAAGGTTTGTCTGAAATCTGAGAGAGAAAGGAGAGAAACAAAATATAACCTAATATCATTTTCGTAAGAAACAAAAATGGGAGGGACTGGGGAAGAGGTGGCTGATGGGGAAAATAGGGTTTAGAAAAGGGATAGATAGGATAGATAGGGATAGAAGCGGGAAATGAAAAAAAAATGGGGGGGAATGGGGTTTTTTTTTTTTTAAGGAAAAAAAAAGAAAACCGGATCTTTAATGTCGGTTTTAAACTGACATTAAATGTATACCTACAATGTCGGTTTAAAACCGACATTAAAGATCTGCTTTTTTAAAAAAAACAAAACCGACATTATACATCCGGTTTCACTTTTTCCAACCGACATTAAAGCCCAAAATTCTTGTAGTGAACTCTGGAGGTAAATCCAATTTATATGCCATCGGGCCAACTCTTTCTATTATCTCGTAAGGTCCAATATATCTCGGGCTTAATTTCCCTTTCCTACCGAACCTGAGTATTCCTTTCCACGGAGATAACTTAAGAAATACTTTGTCACCAACTTCAAACTCCAACTCTCTTCTCCGCTTATCGGCATAATTATTTTGCCTGTCCCGAGCTGTCTTAAGATTATCTTTTATAATCTTAACACTGTCTGATGTCTGTTGCACAAGTTCTGGACCTAGTAATTTCCTTTCACCGACTTCATTCCAACATATCGGAGTTCTACATGGTCGTCCGTATAGTGCCTTATACGATGCCATTCCGATACTCGAATGGTAACTGTTGTTATACGCAAATTCGATCAACGACAGATGCGTATCCCAACTGCCTTTGAATTGCAATATACATGCTCTCAGCATGTCCTCTAATGTCTAGATTGTCCGCTCAGACTGACTATCTGTCTATGGATGAAAAGCGGTACTGAAATATAACTTGGTTCCCATAGATTTCTGCAAACTAGGCCAAAACTTCGATGTAAATCTAGAGTCTCGATCTGATATAATTGAAACTGGAGCTTCAAACTGACTCACAACTCGATCAACATACAACTTAGCTAATTGGTCTAGGGTAAAAGTAACTTTAACAGGTAAAAACTTAGCTGTCTTTGTCAATCTATCCACAATTACCCATATACCATCGTAGCTCGCTGGTGTCCTAGGTAATCCAAACAGGAAATCCATCGTAATATGCTCCCATTTCCACTCTGGTACTGGGAGTGGATTTAGTAATCTTGCTGGCCTCTATCTGTCTGGCTTAACTTGTTGACATATTAAACACTTGTCAGCATACTCTGCTATTTCTCTTTTCATACCAGGCCATCAGTACGATCTTTTTAATGTTATGTACATCTTCGTACTGTCCAGATGCATAGCATATGCCGAACTATGTGCCCTTCTAGAATGGCTTGTTTAAGTGCTAAGTTATTAGTTACGCATACCCTACCCTTTTTTAATATAACTTTGTCTGCTCTTAATTGGTAGTCCGTTCTCAATCCTTCACCTACTTCTTTAGCTAACTTCTGAAGATCAGAATCCTTTAACTGTTCACGTAGAATATCTTCTACGAGAGTAGGACACACTTGAAATGAAGCTAATAAACCTCCTTTTTGACCGACTGATAATGCTGCCATAGCATTATACAACTCATGAATTAGTGTACCCTTCACTGAATTGATACTAGCTCTAGCTGATCTGGTTTTTTGACTTAGAGCATCAGCTACCACATTTGCTTTACCTGGGTGATAATCAATGGTACAGTTATAATCTTTGATCAACTCGATCCATCTTCTCTGTCTCAAGTTCAGTTCCTTCTGATCAAAGATATACTTCAGACTTTTATGATCCGTGAATATATGACAACGTTCACCAAACAGGTAATGTCTCCACAACTTTAGAACTAACATAACTGTTGCTAACTCCAAATCGTGCGTAGGGTAGTTACATTCATGCTTCTTTAACTGTCACGAAGCATAAGCTACTACCTTTCCTTCCTGCATCAGCACACATCCTAACCCTTGTCGGGATGCATCACAGTAGACTTCAAACTCTTTACTTGGTGTAGGTAAAGTTAATACTGGTGCTGACACTAACCTCTATTTCAACACCTGAAAACTGTGCTTGCATTCTGGAGACCACTCAAACTTTGCATCTTTTCTGGTCAGGTTTGTCAACGGTAAGGCTATCTTAGAAAAGCCCTCCACGAATCTCCTATAATAACCTGCTAAGCCCAGAAAACTGCGTACTTCTGTTACATTCAGGGGTCATTCCCAGTTAACTATTGCTTCTATCTTTTGGGAATCTACGCTAACTTCATCAGCTGAAACTATATGCCCAAGAAATATAACTTGGTTTAACCAAAAATCACACTTACTAAATTTGGCATATAACTTCCTTTCCCTTAGCATCTGCAACACCATCCTCAGATGTTCTTTGTGCTTCTCTGCACTACTAGAATATACTAGTATATCGTCTATGA
The DNA here is from genome assembly GCF_009727055.1 of Benincasa hispida. Lineage (NCBI taxonomy): Eukaryota > Viridiplantae > Streptophyta > Magnoliopsida > Cucurbitales > Cucurbitaceae > Benincasa > Benincasa hispida. The sequence continues at coordinate 41,612,548 of NC_052350.1, forward strand.
AAACTATCACAAACTGATCCAGATAAAGATGAAATATCCTATTCATCAAGTCTATAAATACCGCAGGAGCATTTGTCAATCCAAACGGCATTACTAGGAACTCATAATGTCCATACCTAGTTCTGAATGCAGTCTTTGGAACATCTGATTCTTTCACCTTCAACTAGTGATAACCTGATCTCAAATCTATCTTAGAGAACACTGTGGCTCCCTTTAACTGATCGAAGAGATCATCTATACGAGGCAATGGGTATTTATTCTTATTGGTCACCTTATTCAACTATCTATAGTTTATGTATAATCTAAAAGTACCGTCTTTCTTCTTAACAAACAAGACTGACGCTCCCCAAGGCGACACACTGTGTCTAATGTACCCCTTATCCACAAGTTCTTGTAACTGAATTTTTAATTCCTTCAGTTCCGTTGGGGCCATCCTATATGGTGTCTGGGATATAGTTGTTGTACCTGGTACTAACTCAATAGTAAACTCTATTTCCCTGTCAGGTGGTAAGCCTGGTAACTCTTCAGGGAACACATCTAAGAATTCTTGTACCACAGGCACATCTTCAGGTCTCAGTTTCTTATCCTGTGAAACTACTACATAGGCTAAATAGGCTTCGCATCACTTACTCAGCAGTTTCCTAGCCTTCACTACTGATATTAAACTTCCTGGAAGTATTCTTTTACTTCCTACTAGGATTATTTCTTTTTCACTTGGTTTTCTAAACACTATTTCTCTCCTAAAACAATCCATAGTGGCCTAGTTTTACTTAGGAAATCCATACCTAAGATAACATCAAACTCTAGTAATTCTAATGGAATCAAGTCAACCCATAAACTCTGATTTCCAAGAATTACTTCACAATTTCTATAATACTCATGTATGACTAGAGTATCTCCTACAGGCGTAGAGATAAACAAATCCTCATTCATACGCTCAGGCACTCTATCTATATGTAATGCACATATGCTAGATATGAATGAGTGCGTAGCACCAGGATCAAATAATGCATAAGCGAATTGATTACATAAAGTTATCATACCAGTTATGACATCTGGAGCCTCTTCCGCTTCCTGATGTGTCATAGCGTATACTCTACCCTGCTGCTGCTACTGTTGCTGTTGGGGTCGTCCAGCAACCCCTTTCTTCTTAGCTACACCGGATCCCTCACTTCTAGTTCCAATCGCTCTAGATTGGTCTACAGTTGGGGTAACTTCTCTTTGCTCACTTTGTGCTCCATGACCTAGTTGAGGACAATCTCTCTTGAAATGCCCCGCTTGCCCGCACTGGAAGCACACATTCCTATTTCCATAACATACTTCTATATGAGGCCTACCACAGTTTAAACAACAAGTGGATCTTCTTTTTCCTGTACTAAAACTACTGACTCGGCTAGCAACGACTCGATACTGATTAACCACTCGGTCCAGCTGCAGGGTCTTGACCTCTTCCGACTCGAACCCTTGGCTCGTGCCTCCAAAACTTCTCATACCCGACTGTCAGAGAAACGGGGGTCTTAAAACTCTATCTCTCGTTTCCTTCAGCGTGTTCTAAACTGTCCCGCAGTATTAGCTGGAGTATATCTTCCCCTTGCTACACTCCCGCCTCAACTACTGATACGGTCTCAAACTAGCTGAGTGTGAAATTCACCTAATTAGATGTAGAGGTAACGGGTGTTAACGTATCTTCTTCTTTAGCCTTCAAATTTCCTCCTCCCTTCTCTTTCTGCAATGAACCGGAAGAGTCTACTGAGGATAACTCAGTATAATATTTAGTCCGTACTCAAGGCAATCGTCATCAACCCCTGAGTTAGGCCTAAGAAACTCCTCCCTCTTTTGCTTCTTAAAAGCACTAGGGTAGTATTTATCCTCAATAACTTGTTTGAACTCAGACCAAGTCATAGTCCCAACTACTCCTTTGGCCTCTATCATTTCCACCACTTCTTAGGCCTCTTCTGCAGCAAAGAATCCGCGCTAACCTACCTTATTGTCCCTCAGGTCATAACCTAAACATTTCCTCAATCAAGTCTAACCACCTACATCTATGGATTTTGGCTCCATCGAACAGTCGTGGGGCAATAAAGCTATTGTCTCGACGAATTTCTTCCTCTGGATCGTCTCTGAATCGATCCTCAACACTCGTCGCCAATTCTTTAAGCAATTCTATTCAACCTCGATCCTCCATCTGGGGATCTACATCTACCGTGGGGTACTCGACTCATATGCAGAAGTTCGCTTCCTACTCTACTGAGTCTCTAACTCTCTTCCCCTTTGGATCTGGGTCCCGTCTAACTTCAGAACCTCCGCTGGTAGGGTCAATATTCCTCTCCTCAGTATGCTTGCTCAGCCTGCCACTTCTCCTCAGCATCTTTGCCTAATTATTAAGTACACATGTTAGGGACTTACTTATGGGACTTAATCTAATGCATGAACTCTATATTTCACCCAAAATCTTATGCTTTAATACTAAGCTAGTATAAACTAATTCCTCAATTGTCCCAGAAACTTATGCTCTGATACCAAGCTGTCACACCCTGCCCTAGACTACCCTCTTAGCCTGGGAAAGGGCGTGACTGCAGCAATTATCATTCATTTGGTTGACATTTACTGCCTAATAACTCTTGTGGAATAACTCTGATACTAATATATAACTCAAATATAGTGGAATGGTTTATAGGCCTCAAATTTATTAATTCAAAAACATAATATGTTTAGAGTCATTACAACACTAGATTCATAAGTCCCCAAGCCCAAAACCCTAGTCCCTATATGATCAACTATAACATGTGTACAATATTTACAATAACCACCTAAACAGACGGGTTACAATATCTTTATCCTTTAGTGGTAGAGCAGATGCAGAGCTATCTCCTGAGGATTTGACCGCTACCTGGGGGAAAGGAAAACATTTGAAAATAGGGTGAGCTTGCTAGCCCAGTGAGTGACTTAAGAAAGATAACTGATTCTCATGCAAAAGTCTCAATAAAGAGTTTAAACTGAAATATAAACTTCTACAGTACTTTGTACTGCAGTATAAACATTTTCCAAGCATAAAACATATAAAGCTATTTAAATCATGAAATAGTAAAACCGTTTTTCAGTTGAGAATAACCCTGCTGTGGTTAAGAATAATCCCAACACCAACTGCTAGTCAAGAGAGAACCCTTTTTCTCAGTCTCTGACTCTAACTACCTACGTGCACATGGCCATACTAAGTACCGTCATACCTTAGGTACTTCGGCTCAGATACCTTCTCAAATGTCCTTCAGTACCAAGTTGGTTTGATACCTTCTCAAATGTCCTTCGGTATCATGTTGGGCGGATACCTTCTCAAATGTCCTTCGGTATCAAGTTGGTTAAATACCTTCTCAAATGTCCTTCGGTATCGTGTTTTAAAGGATGTAAAATATAACACATATAAAAACATGGCTTTAAAGATACTAACGCATGTTAGGTATATTTAACACATATAAATAACTTTTCAACAAACTTTCCACTCATGCATGCGTTTAAAACATAACTCATGGTTTGCTTGGAAATCACTTTGTAAAACTAGCTGGCATGAGAATAATCTTCTTTAAAACATGCTCTCTTTAAAACATTGTAAACATTTTTTTCAAACATTTTAGTCAAATGTTTTAGTCAAAGGTTTTAGTCAAATGTTTTAGTCACTCACCTCGATCGCTTAGGAACTTTTCACTCTAGAAGTTCCTTGTTTACCTCGGGCTCCCTTTTTCACCCCTAGAATTCAGATTCAATTTTCAACTCATATTACTCATAGTTATAACCCTTATTTCGAGATACTTCCTTCTACAAACTTGTTCTACAATGTCTCAGAAATTTACCCTAAAATCTAAGCACATAACTCCTCGTGGTTTTTCCGGAATCTCAAAATCTTCAAGACTGGCCCAAGCTTACATGACAACCTGACCCTTCTATCTTCTTCTCAGTTTCCGACCCGATCCCTTAGAGATTTTTCCTTGGAAGCCCTACCCTGAAAACTAGACTTTTAGAGCTTTCAGGTGGCTTTAAAATCACTCCAAACGCACGAGTAAATTAGGAGAAATCCTCGTCCCAAATTGATGCTTTTTTCCAGACTTCACTGTCCACTGTGTCCTCTTTGAAGTTCTATGATCAACGCATGGATTTTTCTCTCAACGCAATGTTTACTTAGCTCTCCCTCTCTTTTTAATGTATTTTTGAATTTTGGTCTGGAAAAGAAATCTTTGGCTCTATTTATAGGCGTCCAAACACTTTCTAAGGTCGACATCTTCTACTTGGTTGCATGTTCAAGTGTTTTTTCGTCACACTACCAACACAACTTTTGATCAATGAAATCTAAGTGTTCTTCACCTACATAGCCAACGCATGGGGCTTAAATTTGCATGTCCTCTTATGCAACCACCTCATTTGCTTAAAGCTTAAGGTTTCCTCCCAAGAAGACACATATTTGAAGACGTCCTCTATGTGAGCTCAACTTTCATATGCATCCACAAATCCTTGGATGTTCAATGCATAGTGCCATCAACGCATAGTAGGCCTTTGTTCCACTTGGTTTTCCAACTCACCACCATCGCAACCCAACTTAGTCACCGCAAGCCTTAACCATCGCAAAAGCCAGCCACCACCAACGCATAGGATGGCTGCTTGTCCTCGACGCATTGCTCACTAGGCATCACCGCAAGGCTTGCTCGGCATGGCGCATGACGCTTGGCATAGGCGTTGGACACCGATGCATGGGCGTGTGGCATAGGCGCTGGGCATCGCTTGTAGGGCTCGCTCAACCGCATGGGCGCTTGGCAGGGCGCTCGATGCATGCATGCCGCTCGGCAGTGGGCGCTCGGATGCATGCATGGGCGTGTGGCATAGGCGCTGGACGCATAGGCTGAGCGTTTGGTAGAGGCGCTGTGCATCGACGCATGGGTTGGGCGCTCGACAGAGGCGCTTGGTGTGGGCTCTCGACGCATGCCTTACCCGCGTCCTCGCCTACCCTTGGGTCATCCAACCTTCCAACACATCACTTCAATTTTCCTTCCTTCAGCTGCATACTAACACCAACGCATCCCTCACAACCCTTCCAACGCTTCTATCACAAGTTTTATACTTAGCCAAATTTTCCAAGTTTTTCCCCAAAAGTCAAGCTTCCAAATTCGTACTTTTCTTCTAATTTCCACCCTTTTCTCTACCATTACACACTAGGTTCCACATCAACCTACTCACCACCCTGATCTCAGTAGGGAACATACTCAAGTAGAGAAATTAGAATTCGAGGTTCACACTAGCAGACTGATTACACCTCAATTACTAGAAACAATACACTTAATGTATAATATTCAAACCTAAATGAAAGTCAGATGGTGTAACAAGGCTTAGATATGAAAATAACTAGAGACTTGAAAGAACTTCAAGACCTTTGGAGACTCAAAATGTAGTCGAGGCACGCTTCTGGTCAATGCTATACTAAAGACAATTATTCGCTCTGCATGGGCTGCAAGTAGACTACAACGATCGTCTCAGCAGGATATAACGACTAACTTCGGTAGAACTGCAACCTCAAACTACTTGGATCTAGCAGAACTCTTGGATACTTGCTCTCAACTCAACTAAAAAACAAATGAAAGAAAGAAAGAAAGGAGAGAACTCTTCAATTTGAATGGGATACTACAAATGAAGAACCAAGTTACTATTTATAGGCTACCAACTTGGCAACTCTCCAAATTACAAAATAAAATCAAATAAACACAATTTGAAACACTTGTCAAATTTAACTCAATTGAGTTGTTACTTGACAAACAAAACATAACTTATTCAAATTGAAAAAAAAAAAAAAAACTACGAATTTAACTTTCATAAATATTAAATTTGTACATGAAACATGAGAGCTTTAGAGAACATCCTATCAAATTTGTATAGGTCTTGGACAAAATCCTGAATTCATAAGAGCTTTTGAGAACATAAGCCATTTGAAAAGTTCTCATAAAAATGACCCTGCTTCTACTCTCATATAGGTAATATTGATTAAGAGCATCCTGTTACTACTCCTCTTGAAAAACAATATATAAATATAACCTTAACATCAACAGCACAGTCTCTAGAACATCATATGAATGTAAAGAAACTATAAGTTTCTTGGTGTGTCAACTACGAATTATCCAACTAGCTTGTCTATTAAACCTAGATCTTGGGATCTCCAGTCAACTAGGTTAGGTTACCACCAGATAACTCATTCATAGGCTTTAGCCTCATTTGCCTCGATTTATATGTGACTTGCTCTCTTGACAATCCTTTCGTCAAAGGATCTGCAATATTCTTTTTCCTCCACATAATCAATGGAAATTATTCCATTAGAGAGCAATTTCCTTATCGAATTATTCCTGCATATAATAGGTCGTGACTTTTCATTATAGACATTATTCTTGACTCTCATAGAAGGCGCTAAATTGTCACAATAAATTCATATTATACTTACAAGCTTTGGCCACAATGGAATATCTTCAAAAAAAAAAAAAGAAAAAGAAAAAATGCAGAGCCATTCAACTTCTTTTCCTACTTTATCAAAAGCTATAACCTCTGATTCCATAGTAGAATGTGCTATACTCGTCTGTTTTGAAGATTTCCATGTTACAACTGCTCCATCTAAGGTAAAAATATACCCACTGGTTGATTTAGTCTCCATGTTATCAGAAATCCAAATAGCATCACTAAATTCTTCCAGTACATGTGGATACCTCATATAATGCAATCCATAGTCTAGAGTGTACTTCAAGTACCTTAAAACTCTGACTAACGTATTCCCATGATCATGCCCAGGATTGATGGAATATCCTGCTAACCTTCTTACTGAATAGGCAATATTAGGTCTTGTAAAATTCATTATATACATTAAGCTACCAATTACTCTAGAATATTTTAGAGCAGACACGTCTTCATCATTATTTTTCTTCAAATTACAATTTAGATCAAATGGAGTGATAGCCAGCTTACTCTCAAAATGATCAAATTTTCTCAGTACTTTCTCTATATAATGAGATCAAGAAAGTATGTATCCATTTGGATTTTTTGTTATTTGAATTCCAAGAATAACATTAGTAAGACCAAGGTCTTTCATATCAAAGTTTGATTTCAACATCCTTTTAGTGGAAGAAATAACATTTCTATTTGTGCTCATTAGTAACATATCATCCACATACAAGCAAACAATGACATACTCTTGATCTATGGTTTTAACATAGACATATTTATCACACTCATTTATCTTAAATCCATTTCATAACATAGTGTGATCAAACTTTTCATCCACATACAAGCAAACGTTCTCTTGCTGTTAGAATGTGAATTGAATTAGTGAAGATATAGGCTCATCGTCTATATAGGTCATTCGGATAATGCAGGTAAAATGTTTAGGCTTTTTGGTTACTGTATTATACATATACTTATTGTAGTCAACACATTGATTCATTAACATACATCTCCTTCTTCGTCATTGGCCATCGTCTGAAATTAGGTATCTTCTCATATTATTCTTCTTCTCGATTTTCATCACCATTTGTATCTAATTTACTTCTTATTTTTATCTCATTTTTGTCCAGTTCATATATCGTTCTCTATTTTTCTCTAATTTTTAGTACCTTTAAATTCATCAAGAATTAGACCCAAGGAGCCCCACGGTATATGTTTTTATATTTTTATTTTTTGTCATCTCTTGTTTTTGTGTTGTCCCTGTCTGTTGTGATTCAACTGTTTAGTTTTTTTTCCTCCATCCTTCTTTGTTTCTTGTCAATCACATACTAGCCATCTTTCTATTTGTTCATATGGAAGTTTGAGCTTTCTTTCCTTTGTTTCCAGACAAAGTAAAATGTTTAACATATTTGTTTAATCATTTGATTTGTAGTTAAGCAGTTAGTTACAAATATATATTTTTTTTTTTTGCAATTATCCTGATTTGATTTCTATTTATATTATTCATAAATTGGATTATTTTGTCACATTTATTGAATCACTACTTATTTGGTGTTAAGAACATCCTTGTCTCTTTGAAGTGCTTCCATGACTTTATTGGCTTGCCGAAAGTTGAAAATGAACTCAACAATTTTCACTTTTTCTTTAGTATTTGTTTTAGTTTTATCACTAAAAAATTTTCTATTTTAGGCTCTATAAACATTTACTTTGATGCTTAAAGTTCAAAATCTTTTGATTTAGTCCCAATTAGTCAAGTGACTCAATACTCAAGTCTTGTGATTAATTTTTTACAAATTATTTAACAAAACCCGCCCCAAAATAGATATGTTCTTAATTTATTTATCTGTGAGTTTTAGTTCTATTGTTTGTTATCTATGGACGACGACTGCTATGGGCATAGTCACAGTGATTCGTGATGTTCGATCAGAAACTATCAACTCAAACATCATTGATCTAAATACCCACAATATATATGGATTAAATCTGTGTTTCCCTTTGTTTGAAGAAGATTTCCCTATTAAGTTTTGTCCTTTTTGTTTGAAAAGCTCGATTAGGTCTATACTGCTTCTCTGATTTAGCTTCATTCCAACTAATTTACTTTCTTAGATCTCATCCTACCGAAAATTCGTCCTTTTTTCGTGTTGTAAGTCGTGTTCATTTTGCCCATTTGATTAGCTTTGGACAAATTTATCACGGTAGCATTCTTTTTTTTTTTTTGGTTGATGTTGATGGTGCTTTATATATATTTTTTTTATTTTTTTTATTTATTTTCAAAGAATTACAGCTCTTGAAATCTACATAGTGATAGGATGAAAAAACATACAACGGAAGTAATCAGAATCAATAAGCACAAATTACATTTAATTTGAGTTCTAAAAGCATGCAAAAATATATTTTACAGAAGAGGGTTTCAAAACCAACATATCTTTGAAGTATTCCTCTAATTCAAGCTACTCTTCACGAAATCTTAGCTCCAAATCTATAGTGAACCACCAAGAGATCTTCTCTACTATTTTCAGCTTTGAATTTGAGTGGTGAAACTCAAGATTGAAGTGAATTTGTGAAGGGAATTGGTGAGGGTTTTTCTAGAGAAAAACCAGAAACTAAATTTCTACAACAAAACTCTTTTTGTTCAGCATCCTTCTCCATTCTCTAATCAAAATTGAGGTATTTTATGTATCTAATACATGCAACTGATCAACTCTAATGCTGATAGACACCTCAATTTGACATTGGAAGTGGTCTAGGTATTGCTATGGAAATTAATCCACCTCTTACTTCAAAGAATGTAGATTTTTCTACTATCACAATTTCCATTTTTAATTTCCTTTCGATTTAATTCAAAATTAAATCAATTTAAAAAAAAAATCTCAAATTGATTTGAATGAGAAATTAATTTGATTTTTAATTAATTAAATAATAATTTATATCAAATATTAAATTAATCAAACACCTAATTTATACATGAATCCTATTCAAGTAATCAATATTTAAATCAATTTTTAAATATTTTAAACTTCCTAATTTCGTTTAATTTCAATAAATTAAATGTTTAATTAAATCAGATATAATAATACAAACCCTAATTTGAATTTGAACAATTCAAATTCAAACTCTAATTTGCAATTTGAACACTTCAAATTGAAACCCTAAAATCAATTTTAAATATTTCAATTTGAACACTTCAAATTGAAATCATTTCAAATTCACTCAATTTACTAATTCAAGGTGTTCATATTTTATGAGCTAGTGGAGGGACCTTATGGACCTACAGATTATGAGCTCCAATGATTTGAGATTAATTGGTTAAAACTCTTTACATTGAATTAATCAATATTCGTTAACTACTGAGTAACACCACTATAGCTCGATAGTTGCACTCTCCTCACTATAGATATATTTGTGTCCACTTGATTTAACCATATTCCGTAAGTCAACCCTTCACAGGTTGTTCTTAATAACTGTTGGGTCAAATGCTATTTTATCCTCGAAATTACATCTTGTTCCTTAAGTTCCACTGATTCTCTAATGAACAATCGGTTTGTAATCCAATCACTAAATCGGATACCTCTCGGACCAATGAGAGGATGGGTTATTCAAGACCTGGGTTCAACACTTAAGAGAACAACCTTCCTCTTATCCCTAAATTGGGTATTTGTGAATTTCATCTTACATCCTATGTCCCCAGCTATATACCCGGTCTTACCCCTAAAATGTGAGGCCTATTGAGCTGACGCTGTTGAGTCAACCCTCACCTATGCAAATCTAAGGATAATCTCAAATAAACAGGAGTTCATAGTTAGCTCAGGATTAAGACCGAGTTACCTAAGTCATATAAGCGAAATAGTCAGTCTTAAATAGTATATAGCGTTATAAAGTAAGGGTAACTTATTTCTTGATCCGATCTTAGGCAAACTCATTGCACGCCCCCACTCCTCATGTCAATACATGAACGAATCAGGATCACTTCATTTGTGGTACCTTACAATAAATTGTAACAACTACAGAGTGGGCCACATCCAATAGTGTTACTAGAATAAGACACCCAACCTTATTCGTATACTATAGACCGTTTTGGCTATTTACTCGAACTTGATCCATCTTTATGTCTCCACATAAAGTTCAAGTATTCATATAATAGCAATGAATCTTAGTTTATTGGATTTAGTCTTTACATGTGCAATTTACAAAATTCAATAACAACTTTATTGAATAAATGTCGAACAACATCTTTATTGATAATAGAAAATGTGTAACTTTAAAAATTGCGAGTTTTAGGATATACAACCCAACAAACTCTCACTTAGACTAAAACTCTAATGGATAAATATATACAAATATATATACAATGTTGAGTTCAATGAGAGAATAAAAAAAATAATAGAATAAATATAATAAACTAGGGCATCGGATATCCATTATTTCTCCCACTTGTTCAAGTTCTAAGTGTCTCGTAGTCCTAGTTCCACTAGGTGACTCTTGAACACTTTAGCCGAGAGAGCCTTTGTAAAAGGATCAACCAAGTTATCTTGTGATGCTATCTGCGTGATGATCATGTCTCCTCTATGTACAATCTCCCTGATGAGATGGTATTTTCGCTCGATGTGCTTTCCACGTTTATGGTTCTAGGTTCCTTTGAGTTTGCAACCGCTTAAGTGTTATCACAATATAAGGTGACTGGTAGGTGCATATTTGGAACTACTTCCAAATCAATCAGAAACTTTCTGAGCCACACTGCTTCTTTTGTTGCTTCATTTGCAACTACATACTCAGTTTCCATTGTGGAGTAAGCAATACAACTTTGCTTGATACTTCTCCATACTACTGCTCCTCCATTTAGAGTGAAAACTAACCCTAAAGTTGATTTCCTTGAATCAATATCGGTTTGGAAGTCAGAATCAGTGTATCCAGTAAGGATTAGATCCTTAGTCCCACACACGAGCAAGTAATCCTTCATTTTCTGAAGATACTTGAGGATGTTTTTAACCGTAGTCCATTGATCATATAATCTAGATTGGACTGAAATCTGCTGACAATTCCAACTGCATAGCATATGTCAGGATGAGTATACAACATGGCATACATTAAGCTTCCTACTACTAATGCATATGGAATTCGTTTCATAACCTCAACCTCTTGAGGTGTCTTAGGACTTTGTTCCTTAGACAAATGAATTCCATGTTTGAAAGGTAACATTCATTTTTTGGAATTTTGCATTTTATATCTAGATAACATCTTGTTTATATAAGATGCTTGAGATAATGCTAAAATTCTATTTTTGCGATTCTGAACTATTTGGATCCTAAGAACATATTGTGCTTCTCCCAAATCTTTCATTTGAAATTGCGTAGCAAACCATCTTTTGACGTTAGCCAGAAATTCTACTTCATTTCCTATGAGTAGAATATCATCAACATATAGAACCAGAAAAGCGATAGTTCTATTAATGATTTTCTTATAAACACAAGGTCCGTCAACATTTTGTTCAAAACCATAAGATTTGATCTTGACCCTATTCTATAAACCCTTCTGGTTGAGAAATATAGATACTTTCTTCAAGATAGTCATTCAGGAAGACTATCTTGACATCCATTTCCCAGATTTCATAATCATAAAATGCAGCTATGGACAAGAATCTTTGACTCAAATACCTCATTTTTTTTGTTTGTTTATAACTAACTTTGTAAACAGTCAGCCGATATACTCTATAAATACCATTGATTTTAAATTCAACATAGAGAGAGTTATCATCATTTTTTCTTAGTGTTTCTATAAACAACAAAACTGTATGCAATCTTCATCAGTAAAAGAATTCAGATCTTCCCGTGGACGTAGACAATCTTGCCGAACCACGTAAACACTGTGTCTTCATCTTCTTGCTTTATCTTTCTTATTCATACGAGTGTTTTCTCTATTGCAAATCATGCACCATTATTCATCATTCAAATTGAATTGAGTAATCTGAATATCGAGTCAATTGTGCATCGATTTTTCACTATCGAGTAGCTTCGAGTTTATCGCTTTCACCTTCAAGTCGCGCCGAGTATCGCTCAAGAACCGTCGAGTATGATCGAGTATTAGTTCATTTTTCATTGAGTTCCATCGAGGATTTAACATAAATTTGTCAAACGAAGAAGGGAATTCTCATTGAGGATTGAGTAGGAAGATGTCGAGCGTTGAGTGCCGAGTATTGAGGATTTGGTAGAATATTTCTGAGCCATTACTTCATATTTCCAGCATTGATATTGGGTATTTGGGCCTTGTGAAGAGTGGTTAGCCCACAATTTGTGGTATCAGATCTTTTAAAGATCATCAAGGTCGACATTCTTGGAGCATCAAGATACTCAAGAAATCAAGAATCGATACTTGATTAGATCAAAAATGGTTGTTGCAAGGTATGAGATTGAGAATTTTGATGGGAAGGGTGATTTTGGCCTATAAAAGGCCAAAATCAAAGCCATTCTTGAACAATAGAGAGCACATAAGGCCCTTTCGGACCCATCAACTCTGCCATCCACTATATCAGCACAAGAAAGAGAAGATATGGAGCTTACAACATATAGGACTTTGGTTCTGAATGTCGGTGACAATATCTTGAGACAAGTAATTGATCAAGGCACGACCTACAAGATGTGGGTCAAGCTGGAAGGTCTTTTTGTAACCAAGGATCTCTCCAATAAGATGTATCTAAGAGAAAAGTTCTTCACGTTCAAGATGGATTCTACCAAACCTCTTTCAGATAATTTGGATGAGTTCAAGAGGATAGTCTTAGAGTTCAAGAGCCTTGGCGAGAAAATTGGCGACGAAAATGAGGATTTTGTGTTATTAAACTCTCTATTCGAAACATATAAGGAGGTGAAAAATGCTTTGAAATATGGCAGAGAATCAGCTACCACTGATGCCATCATTTCAACATTAAGAACTAGAGTTAGAGCTTCAATTAGTCAAGAAGGAGCAACCTAGTATAGAAAGGTTGTTTGCCAAAGGGAAGAACAAGCAGAACAAGTCTAAGGGGAATAAAAACCAATCAGGTGAAGAGCAAAAACCTAAGACCAAGCTCAGATGCTACTACTGCAGGAAGAAAGGTCACTTGATGATAGATTGCTGCAGCTTGAAAAGGAAAAACCAAGAAAAAGAGAAGGATCAGAAGGGAAAACAACCATAAGCTTCAATGGTTGAAGGTTCTTACTTTTATTCTGATGCCTTAGCCTCCACTAGATACCAAACCAACCAAATCAGTCCTCTTGAGAAGCATGACTAGGTACTTGACTCCGGTTGTACCTATCATATGACACTTTTCAGACCTTGGTTTAATACTTATAAGGAAGTAGATGGAGAATCTGTGTACATAGGAAACAATGAAGCTTGCAAGATCAAAGAGGTTGGGTCAGTACCCTTGAAGGTAAAGGATGGATGAATCAAGCTTCTAAGAAATGTGAGACATGTACCTTTGCTTAAGAGAAACTTGATATCTTTGGGCATGTTGGACTCCATTGGGTGCGAATGCAGAGGAAAAGGTGGAGTTCTCGAGGTGATCAAGGATTCCAAGATTGTATTGATTGGTGAGAAGGTCAATGACCTTTATATTGTGAGAGAAGTAGAGATGATGACAAGTGCCTACATGGTTTCAACAACAAGCTTAACAGAGGCTGACTTGTGGCACAAAGGACTAACCTATATTAGTGAAAAAGGTATGCAAGCAATGTCCAAGCAAGGAATTATGCCCAAAGGTATCAGTGAGCACCTTTCCTTTTGTGAACACTACATTCTAGGTAAAGTAACCAGACAAAGTTTCACAAAATCTCAGCAAACCACCAAAGAAACATTGGATTATGTCCACTCTGACCTATGGAGACCATCTCTTAGACCAAGCCTAAGTGGCTCAAGCTATTTTCTAACCTTTATACATGACTTTTCTAGGAATAACTGGATATACTTTCTTAAAACTAAGGACCAAGTTTTTGGGAAGTTTAAGGAATGGAAAACCATGATAGAAAATCAAACATCTAAAAGGTTAAAATACTTTAGAACTGATAATGGGCTTGAGTTTTGCAATGAAACTTTGATAAATTGTAGTGAGAATGATATAACTAGGCATAGAACAGTGAGGTATACACCTTAACAAATGGAGTTGCTGAGAGGTTAAATAAGACCATAATGGAAAAGGGTTAGGTGTTTTCTCTCTGATGCTATCTTAGGGAAAAATTATTAGGTAGAAGCTACAGCCTATACAGTGTATACCTTGAATAGGTGCCCTCACACGTCTTTAGAGTTGCTTACCCCTGAGGAAAAGTGGACTAATCATCCTTCTAACCTAGATAACCTCAAGGTCTTTGGATGTGTAGGGTTTGTACACCAAAATAAGNCTTACCCCTGAGGAAAAGTGGACTAATCATCCTTCTAACCTAGATAACCTCAAGGTCTTTGGATGTGTAGGGTTTGTACACCAAAATAAGGGAAAGTTAAAGGCTAGAGCAGTCAAGTGCATGTTTGTAGGCTTAACAAAGTGTGTCAAAGGGTTTAAAATGTGGCATTCAGTTAGAGGAAGTTCATAGTGAGTAGAGACATCATCTTTAAGGAAAAGAAGATGTTTATGAAAAAGGAGAAAAAGATTGAGGATGTAGGAGAGTCGTCCAACACAGGAATTGAGGTGGAGTTACCAACTGAGCAACCAATAGAGTCTAGCCAACCTGGTGACACAGGAGAAACTGAGGAAGATGTAGGGGAACATGGGCAGACAGCATGTGAGCAACCTGATTTAAGCCAATATGTCTTAGCTAGGGATAGACAAAGGAGAACTATCACACTTCTAGCTAAATATACCGAAATGAACTATATAAATCTGGTTTTAAATGTTGTTGTAGCTCCTACTAACCAACAACCAACAACCTTTGAGGAAGCAACAAGTTGTGCTAATGCAAGGGATTGGATTGAAGCAATGAATAAGGAGATGCATTCACTAAAGTGAATGACACTTGGTCTTTAGTTCCTCTACCAAAGGGTTACAAACCTGTTATCTCTAAATGGATTTTCAAACTTAAAGAAGGAGTATCTTGTGATCAAAAGCATAGTATAAAGCTAGATTGGTTGCAAATGGGTTCACTCAAAGGGAATGAATAGACTATTCTGAGATTTTATCTCCTGTTATCAAACAAACTCTCATAAGATTTCTTCTATCCTTCAAAATAATCTAGCATTGTATCAACTTGATGTCAAAATTGCTTTTCTTCATGGACATCTAGAGGAGACAATCTATATGATGCAACCTAAAGGATTTAAAGTTAAAGGAAAAGAAAATCTCTTGCTTACTCAACAAGTCTATATATGGGTTAAAACAATCACCTAGGTGTTGGTATAAGAGATTCAATGACTATATTTCTAGCATTGGGTTCAAAAGAAGTTCATTTAACATATATGTTTATGTAAATATAGGTTCTTACAAGGAGAAGGTTTACATACTCATATATGTAGATGACATGTTGTCTGCAAGTAGGTCCAAAGGAGATCAAACCCATGTTAAAAACTTCTTAAAAAGAGAGTTTGATATGAAGGAATTAGGAGAAGCAAGCAAGGTCCTAGGAATAGAGATCCAAAGGAATAAAGAGAAGTCTATTATAGGCATCAATCAGTGCAATTACTGTGAGAAGATCCTTAAAATGTTCAACATGAATGACGCTAAATCTGTGAGCTTACCTATTGTTCAGCACTTTAAGCTTTCCTCAACTAGCTCTCCTAAAGATTATGACCAAGAACATCAGAAACAGATGGCTGTCATACCTTATAGTCAAGCAGTCGAAAGCCTGATGTATTTAATGATTTCTACCAGACCTGATCTCTCATATTCAGCTAGCTTAGTTAGTAGATATATGTCTAATCCTGGTAAGGTATTTAGTTTGGTCTAAAAACTCAAGATTAGTCTACCAAAGGTCAGGTAAACCAAACTTAGAGCTTTATGGATATGTGGATGCTGACTATACTGGTGATTTGGACAAAAGAAAGTCCTTAACAGGTTACCTTTTCCTTTATGGTCCTAATCTAATTAGCTGGAAAACATCACTACAACCTATATTAGCCTTATCTACAACAGAAACTAAATGTATGGCTTTAACAGAAGCAATTAAAGAGGCTTTGTGGCTCAAGGGATTATTGAAAGACTTTGGAATAGATCAAACAGTGGTGAAACTTTACTTGACAACCAAAGTGCTATCCATTTGTCCCGAAATCCACAATTCTATACTAGAACTAAGCACATTGATATCAAGTATCATTTCATTAAAGATAAAATTGAGACAGAGGAGATATAAATTTTAAAGGTTCATATTTCAGACAATGTAGCTGACATGTTAACAAAACCTGTTTCAAAGCTTACATTTTTTAAATGTTTAAAACATGTTGGTTTTGCGCTTCCAGACACAGAGTAGACAGATGGTCATAATCAGGTAGATCAGAAGATTGCAAGGCATTAAAGTCTAGGTGGAGAATTTGAAGAAGCTTTG
Organism: Benincasa hispida; assembly: GCF_009727055.1. NCBI lineage: Eukaryota > Viridiplantae > Streptophyta > Magnoliopsida > Cucurbitales > Cucurbitaceae > Benincasa > Benincasa hispida. Next base: position 41,629,503 of record NC_052350.1, read on the forward strand.
ACTCAAATACCTCAGTTTTTTGTTTGTTTATAACTAACTTTGTAAAAGGTCAACTGGTATACTCTATAAATACCACTGATTTTAAATTCAACACAGAGAAAGTTATCATCATTTTTCCTTAGTTTTCTGTAAACAACAAAACTGTACGTAATCTTCATCAGTAAAAGAATTCAGATCTTCCCGTGGACAGAGGCAATCTTGCCGAACCACGTAAACACTGTGTCTTCATCTTCTTGCTTTATCTTTCTTGTTCATACGAGTGTTTTCTCTACTGCAAATCATGCGCCATTCATTCATCATTCAAATCGCATAGAGTAATATGAATATCGAGTCAATCGTGCATCAATTATTTTCTATCGAGTAGCTTCGAGTTCATCGTTTTCACCTTCGAGTCACACCAAGTATCGTTCAAGAATCGTCGAGTACAATTGAGTATTAGTTTAGTTGTCATCAAGTTCCATCGAGGATTTAACAGAGACTCATCAGACGAAGAAAGGAATTCTTATCGAGGATCGAGTAGGAAGACATCGAGCATCGAGGATTTGGCATAATATTTTTTAGCCATTTCTTCATCTTTCCAGCGTTGATCTTGGGTATTTGGGCCTTGTGAAGAGTGGTTAGCCCAACATAGACTTTATCATGGCAACCAGAGAGAAGGTTTCTGCATAGTCTACCTCATCTCTTTGGGTAAACCCTTTTGCCACAAGCCTAGCCTTGTAGGTCTATACCTTACCAGCTGGGTCTCGTTTTCTCTTGTAGATCCACTTGCAACTGATGGGTTTTACCCCTTCTGGTTGATCTATAAGATACCAGACTGAATTGAATTACATTGAATCCATTTAGGTCCATGGCTTTAATCCACTAGTCCTTATCCACATCTTTCATTGCTTGTTTGAAAGTTAATGGATCCTCTAAGCCATCATCTGGTATGGTGACTTGAGTTTCAGTTAAGCCCATGTATTAATCAGGCTGTTGCACAACCCTCCCATTACGTCGAGGCGCTCTCATCTCTTGATAAGGATGTGAAGTACCAGTTTTATCAACAACTCTTGTTGATGGATCTGCTCGATCAACAACTCTCTTTGATGCATTTGTCATTTCTTTGGTTATTTCATCTATTACTAGCCTACTGCGAGTTTGATGATTTTAGTGTGGTCTTCCTCTAGGAAGGTTGTTTTTTTTTTACACAAATATCTTATCTTCCTGAGGATCACAAAAGAAACCACCTTTTGTCTCTTTAGGGTAACCTACAAATAGGATTTTGCACCAATACATGTGCTGGGCATCCCCAGATCCTGAAGTGACGTAAACTACCTTTACGTCCTCTCCATAACTCGTAAGCTATTTTTGGAATACTTTTCGAGGGAACCATGTTCAATATATAAATCGTAGTTTCAACTTCATGTCTCCAAAAAGAGCTTGATAATTGGGCATAACTCATCATAAAATGAACCATGTCTAATAGGGTCCTATTTCTCCTTTCTACTAAACCATTTTGTTGAGGTATGACAGGTGCTGTGAGTTGCGGCTGAATTTCATGTTTTATCAAATAGTCCTAGAATTTTAAGTCCATATACTCACACCCTCGATTTAATTGATGTGTTTTAAGCCTTTTACCTAACTGGTTCTCAACCTCAGCCCTATATTCCTTGAACTTTTCAAGTGTTTCGGACTTATAATGCATTAGGTAAATATGGTCATACCTTGAATAATCATCAATGAAGTTGATGAAATATTCCTACCTTTAACATTCATTGGACCACAAAGGTTTGAATGTACTAGCTCCAAAGGTTCTTTGGCTCTAAGACCTTTTCTAAAAAAAGATCTTTTAATCATTTTACCCTCAAGACAAGATTCACATGGCGATAATGAACTATCTTCTAACTGATTTAGATGACCGGTTCTTAACCAATCTCTCAATCCTGTTGAGATTGATGTGATCAAGTCTCAAGTGCCAAAGATAGGCATTTGAAGAAATTTTCCGTTTCTTATTTTGAGGCTCACCTATTCTAAACATCTCTATGTTCAAAGTGGCTTTTACCACAGTCCTTAACATGTACAAGTTATTTTCTAGTTTCGCAGAACAAATGTTGATATCTTTCAAAGTAATCAACACTTCATTATTTTCAAAAGAAACGTTGTAATTTTGTTCCAGTAAACATGAGACAGATATTAAATTTCTTTTGTATAGAAGGAATGTAATAAACATTTTCAAGTAAAATGTACCTATCTCCTATAAATAACTTCATATCTCCCATTGCTTTAGTTGAAACGTCCTCTCCGGTTCCTACTTTACAGGTTGCTTCGCCTTTTGTAAATTGTCTCTAGGAACTTGTTTCCTGAGAGAAAATACAGATATGATTAGTGGCACCTGAATCTATTATCCAGGTCTTCTTATCGTTTTCCACTAAGCATGTTTCGATGACAAGTAAATCGTATTTACTATGTCATTCAATTTTCGCATTCCCATCTATATAGTTCAAAACTTTAAATGAGATGGGAGATAGAGGACATTCCTCTGTTAAAACATGTTTTGAATCATCATTTGCTAGTAATTTTCATGTTGAATTGTTATTACCACTAACTAAAGTGGAAGTGAGTATTTTAGAAAAATTCAACATGCTGAAATTTTAAACAAATTCTATTTAGTAAAATGCAACTAAATCCAAATCAAATTTTAGCAAAAAGTAATAATGTACCCATAATCATTATTTATTTGCAACGATACTATAGTGAGTCAGAATAAGTGCTACCGAGGGGCAGTCAAATACTCTTTCACTAAAGCAAGACATTCTTGACTAAATACTATCTTCAGAATAACTCTTATTCCTATAGTCATTTAGTTACCGTTTTTAGTCAGGAATTACTAACACTTAGTAATTTTGTAAGTGTAACCCTCCATTTTTAGACTTCAGAAGTCGGCCTCAACAATGTTACCGAAGTGGAGAGTCAAGGTTGGAAATGGACCTAAGAAATTTTATCCATTTCTGGAGTTTGAGTTGTTCCAAATCCTATGTTACAACCCTCCGAGGGGATAGCCGTCGCTAAACGATTAGCAAGGTTGCCTAAAGTCAACAAGCAGGTGCAACATAGGAATCTCAAAGTCCAAACCAACGGAACAGACCGCAGGACATGTTGACACATATCCTTCACCCACTTACTATGAACTACTTCCCCTATTCACCTTGATCTTGACCCATACATACACTTTCTGAATGGAGATCACTCTCATGGTAACACGAAGCGTCGTATGAATCTCACGGTGTGAAATTTCTAGGGATGTGAGAGTTGAAATAAATATATCACATATTTGATTTTACAATGAACAACTTCCCCTTATTCACCTTGATATTGACTCGTGCAAACAATTTCTGAATGGAGGTCACTTTTAGGGTGACACGAAGTGTTGCATGAATCTCACAGTGTGAACTCTTTAGGGACATGAGAATTAAAATGAAAACATTATATATTCGATTTTACTGTGAACAACTTCCCCTATTCACCTAGATCTTGATTCATGCAAACACTTTTCCAAATGGAGGTCACTCCCAGGGTAACACGAAGCGAAGCATGAATCTCGATGTGAACTTTTAGAGATGCAAGACTTAAAAACAACATATCATATATATTTATTAAATTCCTACTGAAGTGTTCTAACAACATATCATATATGTTTATTAAATTCCCACTGAAGCATTCTAACAACATTTCATATATGTTATTTAAACTTCTACTGAAGTGTTCTACTAATTGTTTGAGTATATTTATACTCAGGTTTATTCTAACTAGTTAAAAAACCTAAGTCTGTGTGGTTTATCCAAGAATAATGCTTATAAATGAATTTAACCTACGATATCTAGGTGATAAACTATTTTATTACCTCACATTGCTCACGTACGCTTATAAAATTGGTTAACAACACTCAATTATATGGCTATAATCCTTAGGTAGGAGATGTTCCATAGACCAACTTAAAAACCTCCAGTCTTAGATAGGATTATATATTGGTTGAGTTTGTAACCGTGATTTATAAGATAACGACCTATTTTAACTATTAAAACAAGTGTTTAACCTATGTGAGCATGCAGTTTATCTTGGTTATGGACACATGTAACATGCTTCCTATTGGTGGAATTTAAAATCTACATGGCATACAAAATGCATAAACATGTTTTCATTTAAATATAACATACATCACATGCATAAATATTTGAATAACACTGATATGGTTCAACTTTGGCATCCTAAGCAAGTAATAATAACTAAATTATTACAAAACATGTCAAAAGAAGCTTCAAAACTGTGTTCCAAACCGCACGAACTGACCTAAACCGGACCTCCAGACCTTCAAAAGATGTTGAATTGGTCCAAGGATGGCTGAACCAGACTGAAATGGTTGAAAATCATTCGAACTAAACCTCCCACGCGAACCAGCTCATGAACGCGTGCATTGCTGGGCTGGGATGAGCAGCGTTAAAATGTTCGTCCCAGTGTTGCGACGCCTTGGGCTGTAATATGAGCAGCATTGCAACGCTCTAAGGGCAACGTTGCAACACTGCCTGGCAGAAGCATCTTCTCCAAAAATTAGTTGTTGTGCTTTCTTGCTTCAATCTTCAAATTACAACCTAATTTTGTCAATTAAGAGCTAATTAAAAATTTAACTTGGGAATCGAAGAGAAATCTAATGCCAAAGTTGATTAAAGCACCATATCAGTCCTTAAACATGCAATTATAGAAATTCACCCACCCAACTCAAATTAACATTATTTAAAAGCTTAAATCATGCTCTGGTACAAATTGATAGGATAAAGAATCATAAAACAGAAGTAATCATAATTAATAAGCACTCTAACTACATTTAATTTGAGTTCTAAAAGCATGAAAAAGCATATTTTATAGAAGAGGGTTTCAAAACCAACATACCTTTGAAGAATTCATCCAATCCAAGTTGCTCTTCACGAAATTTTAGCTCCAAATCTACAGTGAACCACTAAGAGATCTTCTCTACTATTCTCAGCCTTGAATTTGAGTGGTGGAGCTCATGATTGAAGTGAATTTGTGAAAGGAATTGGTGAGGGCTTTTTGAGAAAGAAAACCAAAAACTAAATTTCTACAACAATACTCTTTTTGTTAAGTATCCTTCTCCGTTCTTTGATCAAAATTGAGGTGTTTTATGTATCTAATACATGCAATTGATCAACTCTAATGCTGATAGATACCTCAATTTGACCTTGGAAATAGTCTAGGTGTTGCTGTGGAAATTAATCCACCTCCTACTTCAAAGAATGTGAATTTTTCCACTATCACAATTTCCATTTTTAATTTCCTTTCGATTTATTTCAAAATTAAATCAATTTCAAAAAAATTCTAAAATTGATTTGAATGAGAAATTAATTTGATTTTTAATTAATTAAATAATAATTTAATATTAAATATTAAATTAAACAAACAGTTAATTTATACATGAATCATATTCAAGTAATCAAAATCTAAATCAATATTTAAATATTTTAAACTCTCAGATTTCATTTAATTTCGATAAATTAAACATTTAATTATATTGAATATAATTATATAAACCTTAATTTGAATTTGAACAAATTAAATTCAAACCCTAATTTGCAATTTGAATACTTTAAATTGAAACCCTAAAATCAATTTTGAATATTTCAATTTGAACACTTCAAATTGAAATCATTTCAGATTCACGCAATTTACTAATTCAAGGTGTTTATGTTTTACGAGCTAGTAGAGGGATCTTACGGACCTAAAGATCATGAGCTCCAATGATTTGAGATTAATTGGCTAAAACTCTTTATATCGAATAAATCAATATTCGTTAACTACCGAGTCACACCACTATAGCTCGATAGTTGCACTCTCCTCACTATAGATATATTTGTGTCCACTTGATTTAACCATATTCAGTAAGTCGACCCTTCACAGGCTGTTCTTAATAACTGTTGGGTCAAATGCTATTTTATCCCCGAAATTATATCTTGCTCCTTAAGTTCCACTGATCCTCTAATGAACATTCGGTTTGTGATCCAATCACTAAACTGGAACCCTCTCGGGCCAATGAGAGTGTGGGACCCTTTGTTCAAGACTTGGGTTCAACACTTAAGAGAACAACCTTCCTCCTATCCCTAATTTGGGTATGCATGAATTTCATCTTGCATCCTATGTCCCCAACTATCTACCCGGTCTTACCCCTGAAATGGGAGGCTTATTAAGCTGACGCTGTTGAGCCAACCCTCACCTATGCAAATCTAAGGATAATCCCAAATAAAAAGAAGTTCATAGTTAGCTCAGGATTAAGATCGAGTTTCCTAGGTCATCTAAGTGAAATAGTCAGATTTAAACAATAAATTTCTTTATAAAATAAGAGTGACTTATTTCTTGATCTGATCTTATGCAAACTCATTACATAGGACGCCCTCACTCCTCATGTCAATACATGAACGAATCAGGATCACTTCGTTTGTAGAACCTTACAACAAATTGTAACAACTACGGAGTGGACCGCATCCAATAGTGTTACCAGAATAAAGCACCCAACCTTATTCGTATACTATAGACCGTTTTTTGCTATTTACTTGAACTTGGTCCATCTTTATGTCTCCATATAAAGTTCAAGTATTCATATAACAACCATGGATCTTAGTTTATTGGATTTAGTCTTTACAAGTGCAATTTACAAAATTCAATAACAACTTTATTGAATAAATGTCGAATAGCATCTTTATTAATAATAGAAAATGTTTAACTTTACAAACTACGAGTTGTAGGGCATGCAACCCAACACATAGATGCAGCGAAGGTTATGTCATGGAGATTATACTCTCTATGAGTTTGTGTAAATGCTTTTTATATAATCTTATTTATTGATAAATTGTTAAGTTTTTTTTTAGTTTCTTACTTCTAATTATGCCAGTGTTTATGGTGTAATGGATTTCTCTTGATAGTGTATTGCACAGCTTGGCTAAGGAGTTTTCATAAATCTATGAAGTTCACTCATGGTCATGGAAAGTCGACGAGATGAGTCATTACTCAATCAACTATTATCAAAGTCAGGTTTGTCTAATTTAATAATTTTTCAAAAGTAGAAAATAGCATCCGAGTCGAATCATCACAAATTTACATGTTGCACTCTAAAAATTGTTAATGAAATGATCAATAATGTTTCTCCTTACTGTATATTGATTCTAACGAACTGGGGAAGGAAAACAGGATAAGAATGTGTTTAGATAAAGTGATGCATGTATTTTTAGTTTGGAACGTGTCTGTGAAGACAAGTATGCCACAAAAATCATTATGAACAAAGTTTATAACTATCAACCTTGTAGATTTAAAATAGATTTCTCCATGTGGTGCTTTATACGATGGAGAGACCATGAAGAAAGGACAATTATCAGATGGTCCAAATGCATGTCATCCTATCTATTTAATTGGTTAGCTTATGAAGACAATAAAATGGGTTATGTCACTCACTTTGTAGAATTGTGTGGAACAAGGAAGACCAAGAACATCTTTAGAAGAAAAAGTTTGATCCTAATTTTCTCTATATGAAATATATATCACATATGATATTCATTTAACCTTGAAATTTCATAGTGATGTCTTAGCGTAGAGTGATCTTTTATCATCTTTGGTTTCTCGACTTTCTTAAAATTATAAACAACTTTCCATAATGAAAAGGGATAAAAGTTTAGGAAATACACAAACAATAAAACTCTCAAATTGAGAGGAAAAGAAACAGAAAAGACACGAACAATAAAACATCCAAATAAAGATAAATTTTCAAACAACTTCGACAGCCAAGTTTCCTTCAAAAGAGGTAGTGCTTCCTTGTATTTTATTGATCATTAAATACCTTGTTAAAAATAGAATGTCAACTAATTCTTGCATGACCTTCTTTTTAGGGCTAAAATGCATTATGCAAATAATTTTCTCTATGGATCCAATAAATATTTGTTTTTGCTTTTGTATTTCTTTTTTTATCCTCTATATAAGAAAATCCGAAAGTCCATTTGACAAACAATCATTGCTATTTTAGGAAAGTTTGGAAGACCGAAAGTTCTATCTTGTTCCAACCAAATTTCCCAATAATTAGCCCTAGAAGCACTAAGTTATACTCTAACAATAGGATTTACCATTTAATATGTTGATTTTGTACTCATTCCCTTTAATCTAGTTTTACTTGTGATTATGTTCTTAAGAAAAATTTAGTTTGCAATAATATGAGTATATGTTCTAGTGTTTGATTTAATTGGGTTTTTTTTTTTTTTTTTTTATCTTAATGTATTAGGTTTTAATCTAATCCACGTGTATGTCAAATGATTGGTTACTTTTGTTACTTTTTACATCAGTTTGTATAGATCATTGGACACCCCAATATGCAGTGGAGCATGGTCATGTAAAATGAAATCTTTATTTTATAGTAGGTTCAGTTATATTATCAAATATTATTCTAGAAAATATCCTTGAAGGCATGTTCTCTTAATTCCACATTAAGTTACCCTCTCCTCACCTTCAATAATGTTTGATTTTTGTATTGTGTGTTTTTGTAGTATTTGGATATGAAATTGATGATTTCATATAAGCTTTGAAGAATGGCTGCCATAGAGCACAATATTTGGGTATTCTTCAACAAGTACTGATAGGAAACATATGTGAAGTCTAAATGATGTAACTGAAAGAAACTATAAAGATCACTTTGTATTTTTTTTGTATGTACTATAATGTAACTTGAATTGATTGTATGTGACCTGAAAGTAGTACAAATGTAAACCAAAAAAAAAAAAATTGCTACGAAAAGTTGTGTTGTCACACCCCCTCCCAGTTTGCCCTTTAAACCGGAAGAGAAAATGACGGCAGCAGTTACCGACCTAGGTGCCAGTACTTACCACCTAACTTAAATGAACCTGCTTAAACCTGAATATGCAATGACTTGGTACAACGCATCCATGCAATTAAACAGTGCAAGCATTAATCATAAATCCAAAACAAACAAGCATATGTCCAACTAATATAAAATGACCAAAATAACATGTGTCCCAAAATTTAATAAGTTTCACAAGTCCTCAACTCCTTTCCAAAAGTGTGTACATCAAAACAAGTTTAACCTAAGCTTCTCTCTAAGGTCTTCAAACTTTGGGTGGCAAGCTGCAGGGGATTCAACCACGAGGAAACTGATTGCTACCTGGAAAAGGGAAAACATTTGAAAACTGTGAGCTGGTTGCCCAATGAGTGACACATAGAAATACATTTCTTCTCAAATATTTCATTATGATTTAAAGTAAAATAAATAACATGCTGAAAATAACCTCAAGCAACTTGCATGGTGTCATATATTAATCATAGCGTTATAATCAATCATGCTAGCAAACCTTAGTTGAGAATAAGCATTCTTAACTCAAGCTCCAACCATCCATTCAAGGCCGTGAGACCCATAATTTGGTCCATTACTTAAGACTGTGGCCAGGAGCGTTGGGATTGGTATCCTAATTCTCTCGATGGTCTCGTAGTTTGTAAACATTTTGTAGACACATTGTTATTAATAAAATAAATGTTATTTTATTTTCATTTACTCAAATCCAATAAACTAAGATCCTTGGTTATTTCATGTAACTTAAGCATGTATGTGAGACATACAACTAGATCATGCCTTAAGTAATAACCTAAATGGTCTGTAGTATAAGGATAAAGGAGGGATACCTTATCCTGGTGACACTACGGATACGACCCACTTTGTAGATGTTACAAGTGTTGTAAAGTGCTACAAATGGTTTAATCCTGACCATTCATGTGGAGACATGCGAGCGGGAGTATCCTATACAAAGAGTTTGTATAAGACCGGACCACGAGATGATTAGTCTCTTTATATAACACCATTCATAATTGAGATTTACATTTCACTAAAATGACCATGAGTGACATGACCTTAATCCTAAGTGAGTTGGGAACTTCTGCCTATGAGGGCGGTCCTTTTATTAGTATGGGTGATAGTGGCCAGATTGCCAACTCAACAAGCCTACTTTTTTGGGGATTCGTCTGATTTAGGAGCTGGAAACTCAGCTACATAAGACGGAATTCACTCTTTCCTCGAAGCAAGGATAAGTAGATAAATTGCTCCCTTAAGGGATGATTTCGGGTCTTGAACATAGTGGCCACACTCTCTCTTTGGAAGAGAGGACTCAGTCATAGTAGAACTATGACTTATTGTTCATTAGAGGAATCAGTGGTACTTAAGGAGTTAGATGTAACTATAGGGGCAAAACTGTAAATTAACACAGTTATACTTACGAGCGATTTGTGAAAGGTCATCGCACTGTTGATTGGTTATATGGGCACAAAAATATATCTGTAGTGAGAAGAGTGCAATTGTCGGTCTTTAGTGAAGTATCCGGCAGTTAACAGATGGTGGATCTCGTGACTAAAAAGTTTAGTCAGTTATTTACGTATTGTTGGAGTTTCAAACTGAGGTCCTCTTGGTAGCTCAATGGATTCAAATTGAGAATCAGTTTTTGGGTTAGTTTGAAGTGTTCAAATTAATAAGATGGAATTTGATTGTATATGATATAATTAAATTGGTTCAATTATATGTGATGTAATTGATTTGATGTATTAGATATATTAATTGGAGGAATTGATATAAATATGATTTATATTAAATAAAGGAAAAAAGAACTATGGTTTAAATATTACATATGATGTGATATTAAAACTATAGATTATAAATATAATATGATAAGTTAGTTATTATATTTATTTATAATAAAAAACAATTATGAGATAATTGTTTAGTTAGTTATTTTCTCCATTAACCGTGCAAGTGGGAGGTTAATTTCAATTTTGAATAACTAAAGGATAAAATGAAAAGAGTTTTCATTTTACGAACAACCGCTTCATTTTAGTGAATTGCTAATCGTTTACTCACGAGAGACTACACGATAGCCCTCTAGCGAGAGACTAAATGATAGTGTAAACGATTGAGCGAGATTTACTAAACGATCAAGTACTCTCAGTCTATGCGATAAACAGAACCTTTCTCCTACTTACTTTATTGTATAATTTGATCATTTTCTTCCTCCTTCCCTCTACCAAATTCACACAGAGCCCACACCTCCTGGATTCTCACTCCGAGAATACAAAGGTTGCCAAGTGGTAGTGTCGAAGGGTTCTTGTTCAAAGAGTAGATTGTTTGTGATCTAAACGACAGCGAGAGATTGGACAGATGATTGTGATGACAGCGAGAGGTTGTTGTTTAATTGCTGACGAGAGCACGAGATTGCTATCCAATTGTTCACGAGACCGAGAGATTTCTAGAAGAAGAGTTCTTTAAAGATATATCTCTCAATTCCTTTTGTATTTGATTAAGAAAACATGTTGTATTTTTGTGTAAGATGTATAACTATTCTTGTATGTTTGTGAGTGCATTTATTCTTGCACAATGGGCTTGGAAAGATCTTGCTTCCGCTCAAGGAGATCTCTGTTTAGATTTCCTTCAAGTGGTATCAGAGCCAGGTTCTGATATTCCAAATCCATTGTTGTATTGAATTGCATTTACATTCTTGGTGGGTGTTAAGCATATCTAAATTATGTTTAAATGTTAAATGTATTTGTGGATGTGGATTAATGGAGTTTCTGGGATGATTGCCTCTGGTTAATAATTTCTTTTACATTTCAAAGTTAATTGTAAGGGCCCTATGTTTTTGGGCATATTGACTTGCTATCGAGTCTGTAATTCAAAGAGTTTGAGTTTGTTGAGTCGCTCGTGATGAAGCTTCAAGGCATGGAGATGCAAATTACTTCGAGGAAAAAGAAGACCAAGGGTTGGTCAGATCGTGTAAATGATGGTTGAGTATGGGATACTCATTGCATGGTACAGGCGCGCACTAAACGATCGTGTAGGCCAGCATGCTTCATTGCATAGTTACTAGCTGCACGATCGCTCGGTAAGTGTTACTTAGCACTTGCTCTTCGATAGTCTCGATGATCATGGTTCATAGCATAGTAGTTGTCTACATGATTGTTTAGGCTTGCGTTTAAACTTAGTGCACTGCACGATCGAGTGGCCTTCATGCTTCATCGCATAGTCAAAGGCACTCGATCATTGCTACACAATCGTGGTTACTCGACTAGCATTGCTAGACGATCACAAAGAAGGCTTCGCCTAGGTGGTTCAAGACCTGTCTCTTATACACATCTAGATGTGTATAAGAGGTGGCCTTCATGCTTCATCGCATAGTCAAAGGCACTCGATCATTGCTACACAATCGTGGTTACTCGACTAGCATTGCTAGACGATCACAAAGAAGGCTTCGCCTAGGTGGTTCAAGACCCAGTTCGCTTATTGAACCGGTTTACTCGATGGTTCAATGTAATAGATAGATTTATTTCCTATTTTTTAGGCTAATCATCCCGGTCCATTAATTGTGGTAAATGTACATGAGATGTATGTTTAAATTATATGTCATATTGTATGCCATATAGTTTTAAACCCACCATAGGTTATGCATTGGTCATGCATCATCTATATATTGTAAGAGTTATGATATAGTAGCTTGCATGATTAAATTACATAAGAGCATGCTCATGCATCATATAATATAAGAGTTATATTTACGCATGCATTATGCATATTCATGCATCATCTTTATATTATAAATGTTATAGATGTATTGCTTTGCATTGTGGTTGGTTTTAGTTGTTTCCTGTTATAAGTGTTATAATGGAAATTAGAACTAAAATCAATAAGAAAGAGTTACATGTGAACTTAGGTGAACTCATGTTTTAAAAGGGTTTTAAAATTTGATTGAGATAGACCTAAGTTCCTGGTTCCAATGAGATTAGATACCTATGTTTAATCTTTTGAATTAGTTTAATAGGATTAAATTGATTTCCATAAAAGATTAAATTTGTATTAAATTTATCTATAAGGGACCCTTTTGTCTAAGGCGGGTTCTGTCTAGGCTGGGGTATTTAAGCTGGCGGAAATGGAACACCCCTACCTGGGAACCTACCTAGAAAAGTGAATTAGATAGATTTGCTACAAGCATGCAACAGATGACCAAAGACTTCGTTAAAGAGTTTAATGAATGATGATCAAAAGTTGTTCAGCTTTCCAAAGTAAGAGTTACTTTTGGGCAAACCAAAAAAGTCATTTAGTTAAAATAATTAGCCGTGTTTTTTCTAAGTAAACTAAACCCTAGGTTATAAAATACTCAGTGGGAGGAAAAGATATATATGATATGTCAATTTCACTCACATTTCTCCCTGAATGTTCACGCAGTGAGATTCATGTTTGGCCTCGTGGTGCCCTGGGAGCATCCCCCTTCAAATGGTGTTTGCATAAGTCAATATCAAGGTGGACGGAGAGAGTATTTATAGTAAGTGGGTGAAAGATGTGTGTCAACATGTCCTGCGGTCTCCTTCATTGATTTGTACTGTGAGATCTTCTTGCATGGTCTCGTGGCATCCTGGAAGCGTCCCCTTTCGGATGGTTTGTGCAATTGGTCAATATCAAGGTGAACTCCAGAAATGAAGAGGGTTACTTTAGCTTTTGTCCCAATCGGATTTTTTCCCTTCGAATTGGCTACATGGGGCAGAACTCTAGGATCTAAAATGAAGGGTCACATTTACGCGAAATTGTTAAGCAAGTTAATGATTTCTTGACCAAATCAATGATGGCTAGTTGTTATTGGAACATGAGTTTTTCTGGTGTTAGATACTGGTTGAGAGTACCTCAATTCAAAGGAGGGATAAATTGACTACCCTTCAGTGGCTTTTGTCCTAAACCACTAAAGCGTCATTGCAAAACTAGATGTCGCACGGGGTTTATTTAGATTTTGCTAAACCAGATTGGATTTTGTTTTTTCAAGAGTATTTGCTAAAATCTAATGTAGATCAATGTGTTTATTTTTTCAGTAACATGTATGATTTTCCATTAGTTGCGTCTTTTAATTTGACCAATTACATACTTTGGAAAGAGTCTCTTAAAACATATTTCGTGGTAAACGACCTTGAGTTTTTCATGGTTGAGGAGTGTCCTCAAGTCCCGACCCTTGATGCACCAAAATGTTCATAATGCATATAAGGTGTGGATGAAGGCTATTTGATGGCCCAACTTCACATTTTGGCTAGCATACCTGATGCATTAGCCAAAAGGGTTGAGAACATGGTCATTGTATATAAGATCATGTACTCGTCGCAAGAATTGTTTGAACGTCCGTTCTCACTTTTTGAGCAAAAAGGGATGGATGATAAAGAAACCAGTAGTCTCAGTTCCCAAGATAATCTCCAGTCTTTCTTGAATGTCAAGGGACTAAAAGAGAAAGCAATTTTTGCTGACTATGAAAAAGTTAATCGACGAAAATTGTTCTCTGAAATGGAACTTGGAACTTATTTAGGTTCTGATACTTATCCCACTACTCTCCAAAAGAGGAAGAAGCCTAAAGATAATAAATGTGATTTATTTGTCTTGAAAACGTGTTTGGTAGAGAATGATGATTATGCCTGGATACTTGATTCAGGTGCTACTAACCACGAAAGTTCTTCCTACCAAGGATTTAGTTCCTGTAAAATATTAGAAGATGGAAATTTGACTCTTTGAGTCGGTACTGATGAGGTTGTTTCAACTATTGCTATAGGCAGGCTGAAGTTGTTTTTTGGACAAGAAACGTTATCTGTTATTGGATAATATTTATGTAGTTCCTCATATAAAGAGGAACTTAATTTCAGTTTCTTGTCTGATTGAACAAGGTTATACCGTCTGCTTTTTTTAGAATAAATAGTTCATTTTCAAGAATGGTATGGAGATTGGTTTTGGTTCAATAGAAAATAACTTATATGTACTAAGATCGTTAGTCATAAAAGCCTTGCTTAATACTGAAATGTTCAAAGCAACGACAACTGCAAAAAGACCAAAGGTTTCTCCTAAGGAAACACCGATCTTTGGCATATAAGGTTAGGTCACATCAACCTCAATAGGATTGAGAAGTTGGTGAAATGTGGATTTCTAAATGGTTTAGAAGAAAACTCATTGTCGGTATGTGAATTATGCCTTGAAGGCAAAATGACCAAACGACCTTTTACTGGAAAAGGTTATAGAGCCCAGGAGAACTTGGAGCTTATACATTCAGACCTCTGTGGTCCAATGAGTGTTAGAGCTCGAGGTGGGTATGAATATTTCATCTCTTTTATAGATGATTATTCAAGATATGGGTATCTATACCCAATGCAACATAAGCCTGACACTCTTGAAAAGTTCAAGGAGTATAAGGCTAAAGTTGAAAACTTGTTAGGTAAGAAGATAAAAACACTACAATCTGATCGTGGTGGAGAGTATATGGATTTAGAATTTCATAACTATATGATAGAACATGGAATCATGTCCAAACTCTCAGCCTCAGGTACACCTCAGCATAATGGTGTATCAGGGAGGAGAAACAGAACCCTATTGAACATGGTTCGGTCTATGATGAGTTATGCTTATCTTCCAGACTCGTTTTGGGGATTTGCAGTAGAGACTACATGTTCTATTTTGAACAACGTTTCCTCAAAAAGTGTTTTTGAAACACCTTTTGAGCTATGGAGAGGTCGTAAAGGTAGTTTACGCAACTTTAGGATTTGAGGATGTCTGGCCCACGTGCTTGTGGCTAACTCTAAAAGATTGGAACCGCATTCAAAAGTTTACCTCTTTATAGGCTACCCCAAGGAAACGAGGGGCAGATACTTCTATGATCCGAGTGAGAATAAATTGTTTGTGTCGACAAATGCTATTTTTTTGGAAGAAGACCACATCTTGTTTGTAATTATGGGATTAGTGTCCTAATTCTCCCGGAGTCTCGTTGTTTTTTATTATGCACATTGTTTTATGAATAAAATAACTGTTATTTCATTCCGGCATTTACTCATATCCAATTAAAAAAGCTCCATGGTTATCTTATGTAAAAAGTATGTATATGTGATATACAAGTGGATCATGCCTTAAGTGATAAACTAAATTGGTTTGTAGTATAAGGATTAAGGTGGGATACCTGATCTTGGTGACACTACGGATGCGACTTGCTTTGTAGAGGTTTGTAAGTGTTGTAAACTACTACAGATGGTAGATCCTGACCATTCATGTGGAGACATGCGAGTGGGGGCGTCCTATACAAAGAGTTTGTATAATACCGAACCACAAGATTACTAGACTCTATATATAATGTCGTTGATATTAGAGACTTACATCTCACCTAAGCGACCATAGGTGACACGACCTCAATCCTGAGTGTTTTGGGAACTCCAGCCTTTGAGGGCGATCCTTTGATTAGTATTGGTGAGAGTGGCCAGATTGTCAACTCAACATGCCTACCTTTTTGGGGACTTGTCTGATTTGGGAGCTGAGAACTAAATCCACAAGAAAGAATTCACTCCTTTCCCGAAGCAGGGATACGTAGAGAGATTGCTCCCTTAAAGGCTGATTCCAAGGCTTAAACATAGTGGCCATAACTTTTCTTTGGAAGAGAGGACTCAGTCATAGTAGGACTATGACTTATGTTCATTAAAGAATTCAGTGGTACTTAAGCAATTAGATGTAACTATAGGGACATAACGGTTATTGGTCGAGCTATACTTACGAGCGATCTGTGAAGGGTTGTCGCACTGTTGATTGGATAAGATGGACAAATAACATATCTGTGGTAAGAAGAGTTCAGTTGTCGGTCTTTAGTGGAGTGCCTGGCTATTAACGAATGGTGGATCTCGTGACTAAAGAGTTTAGTCAGTTATTCACGTACCATTGGAGCTTTGAGCTACAGGTCCATAAGGTCCCCATGGTAGCTCAATGGATTCAGTTGAGGATCAGTTCTTGGTGTTGATTTGAAATGTTAAAATTGACAAGAGGTATTTCGATTGTATGATATGATCGGTATGAAGTATGAGATATATCTAGTGGAGGATTAATGTAAATAAGATTTACATTAAGTGTCATGGAATAGAAAAAGAGCAATGGTTTGTATGTTTTATGAGATGAAATATTAAAACTATAGGTTATAAATATAATATGATAAGTTGGTTATCATTTATATTTATAATAATATTAATTATTGGATAATTATCTCTTTTTATCTAATAACTAATTGAGTGGGAGGTCATTGGTAGTTTCATGGTAACCGTGAGATAAAAGAAAAAATGTTTTCCTAATTTTAGTAAGGTTGGTAAAATTTTGTGATTTCGAGAATTCCTCTCTCGGAAATATTCTCATGGAAGTTGTTAGGTAAATAGAATTTACTAAGCGATAGCTTGTATAAGGTAAATGATCGTGGAGTGTTTGTAGGCGACAGACACTTAGCTAAGCGATGAGCTAAACGATCGTATAGCTTTTGTTAGACGATCGCCTAGCTTTTCCTATATGATTGAGCATCGACCTATACGATAGGTTCTACCATCTCCCACTTGCTTAATCATTTACACGATTTGTTTCCTCCTATGTTCTGCCTCAAACCAAGTCTACATAGAGCCCACCCTCTAGATTCTCACACCGAGAATATCAAGGTAACCTTCTTGGTGGTGTCATACTCAACTCGATACTGTCAAGGTTCTATGGAGGCCGTTCGTGTTGTTGGGGTGTTCATGATCGAGGCGATCGCTGAGTTTGAGTGCGCGATGTTTGTGCAGTGTAGCGGTCATGTTGGACGAGCATTCTTGTGTAGCTATGTTGCTGTGATCGAGCATTCGTGATCAAAGAACTTGCAGATGAGTCTACAAAAGTGTGTAGCTTTTGTCCTTGATCTTATGTATTACATGATGTAATTTCTGTATTTAATGCATAACCGTTGTTTCTGTTTATAATTGTAATTGTAAGTTCATATACGATTGTAATTTGAAATGATCTTTCCACTGCTCAAGGAAATCCTCGTGTTCGATTTTCTTCAATTAGTATCAGAGCCAAGTTGTTCTGTATTCCAAATTTCAGTTCGGTTTTGAATTTCTCTTACAGTCATGGTGGGTTTTCCGTATTTGTATTTAATTGTTAAGTGCATCTGTGGATGGAATTGATGAATGTTTTTGGGTTTAATTGTCTTTGTTTAAAGCTTTCTTCAATTAAAAATTGTTAATTTTTAAGGGCCCCTATGTTTTTGGACATAATTAACTTACAATCGAGTCTGTAATTCAAAGAGTTTGAGTTAGTCGAGTCATTGATAACGAGCAGAAATGCACGTTATCATAGTACTATGTTCTTAAACAATGTTGGCTTGCGTTGATAAAAACATGTTAAATTGCATCCAAAAAGTATCAAATTCATAATATTACGGTCACGTGCGTTCATCGCATAGAAACAGTTGATTTTTGTGTTTTTATGCAAAACATGCGTTGACGCAAGGCGAAAATTGCAATCATAGGAAATCATTGGTCGAGCGCAGCATTATCGCAAGGCTTTGCAATGATTGTGTTTGCAAACATTTGCTCAAGAAGGATTGTCGCAACCTGGTCAATGCAACTTAGTGGGTGCATCTGGGTGAAAGGCACAATTAATCGTGATGGGACAGAAAGCTGATGATGGTTGAATCCGAATTAAGCTGACAGCCACTAACGATAACAAGTATATTCAGATTTTCAGTGACAAATATTTGACACATCAGTCGGGGAATTAAGGTCATCCCATCTGAGCAATCATAAGAGAGAAGCCGCCTTCACCCCGAAGCTCTATAAATACTAGAGGAATCTTTCAGAAAAAGGGTCCAACCAGTTCACCATCTTACGAGTTCATAGTTCTGTTGATAGTTTAGCCTAGTTCTTGGATTTTCTTTTATTTTAAGGTG
Organism: Benincasa hispida; assembly: GCF_009727055.1. Classification (NCBI taxonomy): domain Eukaryota; kingdom Viridiplantae; phylum Streptophyta; class Magnoliopsida; order Cucurbitales; family Cucurbitaceae; genus Benincasa; species Benincasa hispida. The sequence continues at coordinate 41,648,312 of NC_052350.1, forward strand.
GACGCAAGAGAAGAAGGTTGTGCCGAAAAATCGTTCCGGTAAGCTTGGGAGAGCACCGAAAGCTTCAAGGATAGAGAGAGGGCCAACGTCTGCGAAAGCAGGAATATCTTTTGAACCGAATAGAGATTTACAATGTAAAAGCCTCGATCAGTAAGGAATTGCTACCAGGCTCTCTACCTTTATCTTCCATTGTTATTTTGTACTCAACTCATTTATACAAATGGAATTTCCTTCTCGATATCTGTTCACTCTCTGTTATTTACGCATGAGTAGCTAAATCTGTTGAATGGGTTAAGAAGCATTTAGTTAGCACAACTGAAAGTCTTCATTCTATGCGATTATCTTGTATTATTATGCTTCATTCGTCCATTAGAGATACTCGAGAGGGTAGTCTAAGGACAGGATCTAGGCTTGGGAAAGTCAGGTTAGAATCTAAGCTCGAGAGAGTCAGATTAGAACGCATAATCAAGAGATAGGAGCTTAGGAATAAGCATTGTTTGCTATCAACGCATCGCATGCATCCAAGAGATAGGATATGATTGTATGCGGTCACCTTGCCTTTATGCATCTTGCATCATCGCATAAGACAATAGTAGAGACTTAGGAATAAGCTCAATGGACACTTTTGCATTCAACACATGCGTCCTAGACTTAGAAGTATTGCATTTTCATTGGAAAATGACTTGTTGTGCATGGTTGTAGCATGATCGCATAGTTTGACACATTCCCAAGTAACGCTAACTAAATACCTTCTCAACCGTTCATCCGCAGACTCGGTGCATCTATCACGCAACCCGACTTTTCTCAAATATGTCGCATTTATTTATTTTTCATCATCGCAAACAACAACCTCAACAACTATTGATTTATCCGGTTATCACAAAGTTTTCTAAAAATTACCAACGCAACCTGTTTTCACTAGTCCTTGAGTATGACCCTAGACTTACTAGGAAACTTAGTGGAGTTTACACTTGGATTCCGCTAAAGAAACTTAAGTGCTCAACGCATTTTTCACCATCGCATTTCATCCACAATTTCACATCATAAAATAACGCATCAGTCATTCGTGATGAACTTTTCGAAGCATGGAGATGCGTTTCTCAACGAGGAAGAAGACCAATACTTGGTCGTATCGTGTAACCTAAGGTAAACGATCGTTAGGATTTATCTAAACAATCGTTTAGATTTTTCTATACGATCATGTAGTATTTACTAAATGAGTGTTTAGCTAATGCTAAACGATGGGGTAAATCATTTACTCTATCACGTAGCATTGGTTGCCCGATCGCGTAGGCGCTGGAGGTAGACGATCATAGTGGGAGCATGTGATGCTCATCGTTTAGTAAAAGGCACGCGCTAGACGATCATGTAGTTAGCAAGCCCCATCGCTTAGTTACTACCAACATGATCTCGCGGTATACGATACTAAGGCGTTCACTAAGCGATCATGTAGGCGATGGTGCTTTGCCGCATCATAATCATTTAGACGATTGCGTAAGGTGGACGTTGTGCGGAGTGTGCTAAACGATCGCGTACCTTGGGCTTAATCGCTTAGTTAAAGGTACACGATCGTGTAGTATTTACTAAACGATCGTTTAGCTCTGGGAGCGTTGGTAAGGGATAGAGCGAAGTGTTTGTTTTATCATGTAGATGGTCGTGGGGAGTTTAGTACACGATGGTTGGAGACGCATTGCTTCGCCCAAGCGGTTCAAGACCTGGTTCGCCTGTTTAAACCAAAGATTGCTTATTTTTTGTATTAGTTAGCTTTTTTTTGTGGATTTAAGGCAATTTTACCTGGTTCATCAACATTTGTTTATTATACGTGTGATGTATGGTGCTTATATGTCAAAGTTTTTGACATATAGTTTAAAACCCACCTTAGGTTGTGCAATCAATCATGTATCATGTATTATAAATGTTATAATATTGCATGAAGAAATTACTTGAAAGCATGTGCATGCATCATGAAATATAAGAGTTATATTTTGCATGCAGTGAGCATTATCATGCATTATCCTTTTATTATAAGTGTTATAGTCTAAGGGTAAATAGAAGCATGTTATGCTTGTTTCATTGTTGTTTTGTATAGGTGTTATATAAAAGAAGTAGCGATGAAGAACAGTGCATTGAGCATGAAACTTAAGCTGTTTATAATCATTATGAATGCCTTGAATGTCTTAACGTAGCATTGTGGTTTTGGTTGTTTCAGTTTATAAGTGTTATAAAGGAAATTAGAACTAAAATCAATAAGAAAGAGTTGCATACGGACTTTGGGCAAACTCATGTTTCTTAAAAGGGTTTTAAAATTGGATTGAGATAGACCTAAGTTCACTGGTTCTAAAGAGTTTAGTAACCTAGTTTAATCTTCTAAAATCGATTTAATAGGATTAAATTGGTTTCCATAAAAGATTAAATTTGTTTTAAATCTAACTATAAGGGACCTTTTATCTAAGGCGAGTTCTGTCTAGGCTGGGGTTCTTAAGTTGACAGAAACGAAACACTCCTACCTAGGAACCTACCTGAAAAGGTGAATTAGATAGATTTTCAACAAGCATGCGACAATTTGGTCAAAAGCTCTGTTAAAGAGTTTAATAGATGATGATCAAAAAGTTGTTTAACTATCCAAGGTAAAAGTTACTCTTGGGAAAACCTAAAAGTCACTTGGTTAAAATCCTTAGCCGTGTTTTCTCTAAGTAAACTAAACCCTAGGTTATAAAATACTCAGTGGGAGGAGGAGATGTATGTGATATGTCTATGATTCCACTCACATTTTTCCCTGTATGTTCATGCCGTGAGATTCATGCTTGGCCTCGTGGTGCCTTAGGAGCATCCCCCTTCGTATGGTGTTTGCATGAGTCAATATCAAGGTGGACGGAGAGAGTGTTTATAGTAAGTGGGTGAAGAGCTGTCTCTTATACACATCTAGATGTGTATAAGAGACAGGTGTTTGCATGAGTCAATATTAAGGTGGAGAGAGAGTATTTATAGTAAGTGGGTGAAGGATGTGTGTTAACACGTTCTATGGTCTCTGTCATTGGTTCACACTGTGAGATCATTCTGTACTCCCTGTGTCACCCTAGGAGCATCTCTCTTCAGATGGGTTTTGTGCAGTTGGTCAAAATCAAGGTGAACTCCAGAACTGGATAGGGTCGCTATAGGTTTTGCCCCAATCGGAATTTTTCCCTTCAGATTTGCTACTTGGGGCAGATCTCTAGGGCCTAAAATGGCGGGTCACACTTACGGGAGATTGTTAAGTAAGTTAATGATCTATTGGCCAAATCAATGATGGCTATTCGTTATAGGAGGAGCAAGAGTTGTTCTGGTATTAATGACTGGTTGAGAACTTCTCAATTTAGAGGAGGGATAATTGACCTCCCTTCGGCGGTTTTTTTTCCTAAACCTTTGAAGCATCATTGTGAAATTAGATGTCACACGGAGTTCATATTAGTTTTGCTAAAACCTTATTGGATGTTGTTTTGTTTTACAACGGGTATTTGCTTAAAACCTAACGTAGGTCAATGTGTTTTTCATTTTCAGCGACTCGTTAGTATTTCTGTTCAGTGCTTTTAATATGACCGATTACATACAGTGGAAAGAATCGTGTAAGATGTATTTCATGGCAAACAACCTCGAATTTTTCATGGTTGAGGAGTGTCCTCAAGTCCCAACCCTTGATGCACTGTGAAGTGTTCGCAATGCATATGAGTTGTGGATGAAGGCTAATTCGTTGGCCCGACTTCCCATTTTGGCTAATACACTTGATGTTTTGACCAAAAGGGTTGAGCACATGATCATTGCACGCAAGATCATGGACTTGTTACACGATAAGTTTGAACGTCAATTCTTACTTATCGAGCACAAAGGGATGGATGACAATACCGGTAGTGTCAGTTGTTCTAACACTGATCCCACTACTCTCCAAAAGAGGAGGAAAGATAGTAAATCTGATTTATTGGTCTTAGAGACATGTTTGGTAGAGAATCACGATTCTGCTTGGATCCTTGATTCAGGTGCTACCAATCATGTCAGTTTCACTTACCAAGGATTCAGTTCCTGGCAAACGTTGCAACAAGAAGAGATGACTCTTAGAGTCGATACTGGTGAGCTTGTTTCAGTTATTATCGTAGGTAGGTTGAAGTTATTTGTTGACAAGAAACATTATCTATTACTGGATAATGTTAGAGGAACTTAATCTCGGTTTCTTGTCTCATTGAACAAGGGTATACTGTCTCTTTTTTTTAGAATAAAGTGTTTATTTTCAAGAATGGAATGGAGATTGGCTTTGGTTCAATGGAAAGTCACTTATATGTACTAAAATCGTTAGTCATAAAAGCCTTGTTTAATATTGAAATGTTCAGTACGGCCACAACAGTTAAAAGACCAAAGCTTTCTCCTAAGGAAAACGCTCATCTTTGGCATCTAAGGTTAGGTCACATCAACCTTAATAGGATTGAGAAGTTGATGAAAAGTGGACTTCTAAAGCATTTAGAAGAAAATTCCTTGCCGGTATGTGAATCATGCCTCGAAGGCAAGATGACCAAATGACCTTTTACTGGAAAAGGTTATAGACCCAAGGAAGCCTTGAAGCTTGTACATTCAAACCTCTGTGGTTCGATGAATGTTAAAGCACGGGGTGGGTATGTATATTTCATCTCTTTCATAGATAATTATTCAAGGTACGGGTATCTATACCTAATGCAACATAAGCCTAAAGCCCTTGACAAGTTCAAGGTGTATAAGACTAAAGTTGAAAACTTGTTAGGTAAAAAGATAAAAACATTATGATCTGATCGTGGTGGAGAGTATATGGACCTCCAATTCCAAAATTATATGATAGAGCATGGGATTGCATCCCAACTCTCGGCCTCTGGTACACCTCAGCAGAATGGTGTATCAAAAAGGAGAAACAGAACCTTGTTGGTCATGGTTCGGTCTATGATGATTTATGCTCATTTTCCAGACTCATTTTGGGGTTTTTAGTGCAAACTGCATGCTATATCCTGAACAACATTTCCTCAAAAAGTATTTTTGAAAGATGAGCATATGTGCTCGTTACTCACCCAAAGAAGTTGGAACCGCGTTCGAAGGTTTGCCTATTTGTAGGCTACCCCAAGGAAAAACTTCTATGATCCGAGTGAGAACAAAGTGTTTGTTTCTACAAATGTTATCTTCTTGGTAGAAGACCACATTCGAGATCATAAGCCATGAAGTAAACTATTGAGGGTTTAACAAGAGTTGTTGAACAAGCCGACAAATCAACAAGAGTTGTTGAGGTCGGAACATCTTGTCAACCAGCTCAAGAGTTGAGACTGCCTCGACGTAGTGTGAGGGTTATGAACCCACCGGATCGCCACATAGGTTTTACTAAAGCCCAAAACGTCATTTCAAATGATGGGGTCGAGGATCCGTTGTCTTTTAAGAAAGCAATGAAGGATGTTGACAAAGATGAATGGGTTAAAGCCATGAACCAGGAAATGGAGTCTATGTGCTTCACTAACATCTGAGAGCTTGTTGATCCACCTGATGAGGTAAGACCTATTGGGTGTAAGTGGATCTATAAGTGAAAAAGAGGCGTAGATGGAACGATGCAAACCTTTAAGGCTCGACTCGTGACAAAGGATTATACCCAGGTCGAGGGAGTTGACTATGGAAACTTTCTCACCTGTTGTCATGCTCAAGTCTATCAGGATTCTCCTGTCCATAGCCACATTTTATGATTATGAAATATGGCAAATGGACGTCAAGACTACCTTTCTTAATGGTAATCTTGAGGAGACCATCTATATGACTCAGCCAGAGGGGTTCATAATTCAAGATCAAGAACAAAAAGTTTGCAAACTTAATAGGTCCATTTATAGGCTGAAACAAGCATCTCGATCATGGAACTTCAGATTTGACACTGTGGTCAAATCATTTGGCTTTGATCAGAATGTTGATGAGCCTTATGTATACAAGAAGATCATCAATAGCTTAGTAGCTTTCCTGGTACTGTATGTGGATGATATCCTACTCATTGGGAATGATGTAGGGTGTCTGACTAACATTAAGAAATGGCTAGCTGCCCAGTTCCAAATGAAAGATTTGGGTGAGACACAGTATGTTCTAAGGATCTAGATCTTTTGGGATCATAAGAACAAACGGTTAGCCATGTCTCAGACATCGTATATTGATCAAATGTTGATCAGGTACAAGATGTAAGATTTCAAGAGAGGTTTATTACCCTTCAGGCATGGAATCATTTTGTCTAAGGATCAATGTCCTAAGAAACCTCAAGAGGTTTAGAAGATAAGAGGGATTCCCTATGCTTCAGCTGTAGAAAGCTTAATGTATGCAATGTTGTGTACTAGACCCGACATTTGCTATGCAGTAGGGATTGTCAGTCGATATCAGTCCAATCCAGCATTTGATCAATAGACGACGGTCAAGACGATCCTCAAGTATCTTCGAAAAACGAGGGACTACATTCTCGTGTATGGAGATAAGGATCTAATCCTTACAGGATACACAGAATCTGACTTTCAGACTGATAGAGATTCTCGCAAATCGACATCAGGGTCTGTTTCACTTTGAATGGAGAGACTGTAGTGTGGTGAAGCATCAAGCAAGGATACATCACGGACTCCACTATGGAAGTCGAATACGTAGCAGCTTGTGAAGCAACTGAGGAGGCTATTTGGCTGAGGAAATTCCTTTTAGATTTGGAAGTTATTCTAAATATGGATTTGCCTATCACACTTTATTGTGATAACAGCAGGGTTGTGGCAAATTCGAAGGAACCTCGGAGTCATCGTCGAGGTATTGGAAATTATTCCACATATAGATTTCCTTCATCATTACCCTTCAGGCATGGAATTGTTTTGTCTAAGGAACAATGTCCTAAGACACCTCAAGAGGTTGAAGAAATGAGACGGATTCCCTATGCTTCGGCTGTTGGAAGCTTCATGTATGTAATGTTATGTACTAGACCTGACATTTTCTATGCAATAGGGATTATCAGTCAAAAAACGATTCTCAAGTATCTCCAGAGAACGAGAGACTATATGATTGTGTATGGATATAAGGATTTGATCCTTACAGAATACACAAACTCTGACTTTCAAACTGATAAAGATTCTCAGAAATCGACATCAGGGTTAGTGTTCACTCTGAATGGAAGGGTTGTAGTTTAGCGAAGCATCAAGCAAGGATGCATCACGGACTCCAATAAGGAAGCTGAATATGTAGCCACTTGTGAAGCTGCTAAAGAGGTTGTTCGGCTTAGGAAGTTTCTAACAAATTTGGAAGTTGTTCCAAATATGTCTTTGCCGATTACTCTCTCCCGCTGTGGCAAATTCTAAGGAACCTCGGAGTCACCGAAGAGGCAAGCATATTGAATGGAAGTAACATTTGATCAAAGAGATTGTACATCGTGGTGATGTGATAGTCACGAAGAACGTGTTAGAGCACAATGTTGTTGATCCGTTTACAAAGGCTCTTACGGCTAAAGTGTTCGACGGTCGTCTGGAGAGTCTGGGTCTACGGGACATGCGGCACCTTGTCTAGGGCAAGTGGGAGATGATACTGGGGTATAAAGTATGCCCTAGTTTATTGTATATTGTACTTTTTTTTATATATTATATATTAGTCTCCCAAAGCATTAGGACAAGTGGGAGATTATTGGGATTGGTGTCTTAATTCTCTCGGTGGATTCGTAGTTTGTAAACATTTTGTACACACATTGTTATTAATAAAATAAATGTTATTTTATTTACATTTACTCATATCCAATAAATTAAGATCCGTGCTTATTTCATGTAACTTAAGCATGTATGTAAGACATACAACTAGATCATGCCTTAAGTAATAACCTAAATGGTCTGTAGTGTAAGGATAAAGGAGGGATACCTTATCCTGGTGACACTATGGATACGGCCCACTTTGTAGATGTTACAAGCGTTTTAAAGTGCTACAAATGGTTTGATCCTGACCTTTCATGTGGAGACATGCGAGCGGGGGTGTCCTATACAAAGAGTTTGTATAAAACTGAACCACGAGATGATTAGTCTCTTTATATAACGTCGTTGTATAGGTGACATGATCTTAATCCTGGAGTTGGAAAGTCCTGCCTGAGGGCGGTCCTTTGATAGTATGGGTGAGAGTGGCCAGATTGCCCACTCAACAAGCCTACCTTTTTGGGGATTCGTCTGATTGGAGAACTAGGAACCCAACTACACAAGACGAAATTCACTCCTTCCCTGAAGTAGGGGTAAGTAGATAAATTGCTCCCTTAAGGGCTGATTCTAGATCTTGAACATAGTGGCCACACCCTCTCTTTAGAAGAGAGAACTCAGTCATAGTAGAACTATGACTTATTGTTCATTAGAGGAATCTGTGGTACTTAAGGAGTTAAATGTAACTACAAGGAAAAATGGTAAATTGGCACAGGTGTACTTACGAGCGATTTGTGAAGGGTCATCGCCCTGTTGATTGTTATATGAACACAAAAATATATCTGCAGTGAGAAGAGTGCAACTGTCAATCTTTAGTGGAGTGTTCGACAGTTAACGAATGGTGGATCTCGTGACTAAAGAGTTTAGTCAGTTATTCATATATCGTTGGAGCTTCAAACTACAGGTCCATGAGGTCCCCTTGATAGCTCAATGGATTCAAGTTGAGAATCAGTTTTAGGGTTAGTTTGAAGTGTTCAAATTAACAAGAGGGAATTTGATTATATATGATATAATTAAATTGGTTCAATTATATGTGATATAATTGATTTGATGTATTAGATATATTAATTGGAGGAATTGATATAAATATGATTTATATTCAATAAAGGAGAAAATAACTATAGTTTAAATATTACATATGATGTGATATTAAAACTATAGGTTATAAATATAATATGATAAGTTAGTTATTATATTTATTTATAATAAAAAACAATTATGAGATAATTGTTTAGTTGGTTATTTTCTCCATTAACCGTGTAAGTGGAATGTTAATTTTAGTTTTGAATAACTGAAGGATAAAATGAAAAGAGTTTTCATTTTATGAACAATCGCTTCATTTAAGTGAATTGCTAATCGTTTACTCACAAGAGAATACATAATAGCCCTCTAGCGAGAAACTAAACGATAGTGAAAACGATTGAGCGAGTTACTAAGCGATTGAACGAGATTTACTAAATGATCAAGTACTCTCAGTCTATGCGATAGACATAACCTTTCTCCCATTTACTTGATCGTGTAGTTCGATCGTTTTCTTCCTCGTTTCCTCTACAAAATTCACACAAAGCCCACACCTCCTGGATTCTCACTCCGAGAATACCAAGGTTGCCAAGTGGTAGTGTCGATGGGATGTTGTTCGAGGAGTAGATTGTTCGTGATTTAAACGACAGTGAGTGATTGGCTAGACGATTGTGACGATAGCGTGAGGTTGCTCTTCAATTGCTCACTAGAGCGAGAGATTGTTGTCCAATTGTTCACGAGCGCGAGAGATTTCCAGAAGAAGAGTTCTTTAAAGGTATGTCTCTCAATTCCTTTTGTATTTGATTAAGAAAGCATGTTTTATTTTTGTGTAAGATTCATAACTATTCTTATATGTTTGTAAGTGCATTTATTCTTGCACAATGGGCTTGGAAAGATCTTGCTTCCACTCATGGAGATCTCTATTTAGATTTCCTTCAAGGATACCCATGCTTCGGTCTCTCATAAAGAACTACCTACGTGCATGTGGAGTATACTAAGTACCGTCAACACCTTAGGTACTTCCTCAGATACCGTTTATACCTTCGGTACCCGGTATATTAGAAACATAATATCCATGGGAAATTCTAGCATCATTATCAGTCACATGCATGCTTCACATTTAATAACATGTAGTTGCATTTCTTTTCATAACTTCTTAATGTACGCTAGGATTAACAAAACTCATTTAAAGTACAATTATAACTTTAGTTGCTTGGAAAACCATGAACATTAGCATGAAATTCATTCGAACTTCATGTCCCTTTTATGGACATATTTGAAAACATTTAGCGACTCACAAATCCTTGGGCTTAGTTCTTCCTAAGATTTGCAAGCCTCTCAAATGGACGTAGTTCCTACACATAAAAGAATAAGAGTTTAGTTGCTACTTGGCCTCCCTTTTGAGACTACTCTTTTAACTAAGTTCATACTTGGCAATGGATTGCCCAAACGTCCAACATTTCTCATATTCAACTTCTAAGGTAAATAACTTGACAAGTAGAACTCATTCCATGAAAGTTCCTTCTCCAAAAATGCCCGAAAATGAGCCTCTGACTCTTCTTTTCTTCTTCGACCTTCTTTCCTGTGAGATCTCCCTTTCAAAGGCTCAATTTTAGTAACTAGACTCAAAGAGCTTTCCAATGGTACCAAGTTCGCCTGGTTTGCTCAAGTAAAACGACCAAAATGACCCTTGAAGTTCTCTTCCTTTTTATACTATTGTCCAACCCTTCACCTGAAATCTCCTTAAGCTACCTCACCCGTTAATGGAGATCAAGGGTTGAGATTAAGCCATATGTCTAGCTAACTAAAAGAGAAGTCTAAAACTGAGCGTTTAAATCTGGGTGTTTTGAGCAACTAATTTCTCGTTGAGGAAACTCGATGGGGAGATGTCCTTACTCGATAGAAAATTCCAGGACTCTCTGTCAAATACTCGATGGAAGGGCTCACTACTCGATGGGAAACTCAACGCTGGGAGCTCACTCGACACGCACCCTTACTCGATGCTCGAACTCGACATGTGAGCTTTCCTCTCTCTCCTTCGACACTCGTCTCATTCCTCACTCACGTATACTCGACACTTGGTAGCATCTACTTGATGTTCGACCCTTCTCGATCACTTATACTCAACACTGCCTCCTTCCTCACTCACTTATACTCGATGCTCAGCAGCATCTGCTCGATGCTTGCCTGACGCTTACTTGATGTTCAAGCATCCTTAAGTGCGATCAACACTTACCCAAAATTTCCCTTGTCGAGCCAGGATGGTGTGAACGAGAGCTAAGCTTCCTTACTTAACCATTTTCCCTAGTTTTAAACTCATCTTTTACTTCGGAATGTACAATCCAAACTAACTTAGATATTTAAACCAACATTTGCTTAACTTAACAATAAACATCGTTGAAAAGGGAAAAGTAAGGTGCGGGTCTTACATGCGTAACATAACGCAAGGTGCGGGTCTTACATGCGTACCATAACGACACCTACCATGCGGTTTAAAAATGTTATATGTTTTTATAACATTTTTTACTACTATAAAAATTCTATTAAAGGTCATTTATGGTATTTTCATAATGTTATGTAAAGTTTCTATAACATTAAATTCATGCAATAAAAAATGAACATTTTAAACTTATTTTATAGCAATGGAAAAATGCTATGAAAAGTCAAGGACTTTCAATGACACCGTCTATGACAGCATGCCTAAAAACGCTATGGTTTATTTTTATAGAATTATTTAGTTGCTATAATAAATGCTATTAAAAAAACAACCATAGCGTTTTTGCTAACGCTATGAAAAGTTTCATAGCATTAAAATTATGCTACCAACAAAGAGCATTTTATAGCATTTTTTATAGTGTTGGAAAAACACTATGAAAAGCCATTGACTTCCAATAACATCGCCTATGACAGCATCTCAAAAAATGCTATCAAAAGTCTATGATAGTGTTTTTTGCTTGTTATCGTATGTGATATTTGTTGTAGTGCCATGTATATCTTATTGCTGCCATCTAACTTCTCATATGTAATAAACAATGACTTGTGTTTACAAATATGAGTAGTAGCACCAATATCAATCCACCTTGGTGTCTGAAGCCATATTTACCTAAAAATGATGTTAACCAAATCGTCATTTTCCACGACATTAGGTTGATTGTTGGAACTTTGTCTCTTCTTGTGCTTGCACATTGCAGTAGTATGGCTATTCTTACCACAAACCCAACAACTGCCTCAAATGGGTTTGCTAGCACCATTCCATGCCCCATAATTCAAATTTTCCTTCTTGAAAATCAGCTTCTTAGGTTTATGTTTTGAAGCTTCAGCAATGTGAGCCTTGGCTTCAACTTCTAGCGGGGTTTTATCTCCTTTTCTGTTATCCTCTTCTATATAGAGTTTTATCGCGAGGTTTTCCATGGATTACTCCTTTCACTTATGTTTGAGATAGCATTTGAAGTCCTTCCGAGAAGGAGGTAGCTTCTCAATCACAAAAACAACTTGGAACATCATGTTTCATTTTATAAATCCACTTACATTCGAGCAATTTCTGCTTTTGTGGTTTGTCTACTAATTCCCAAGTCTGATTTTTTTTATAAATGAATCTATTTCTTCTTGCATTGCTTGCTTCCATTTATCACTGTCTTTTGAATTCATTGCATGTCACACCTCCTCCCGAGCCTTGTCTCCCAGACCCGAAAGGAGACGTGAAGACAGATGATACCACCCTTGCGATACAAACAACCCAAATTCATATCATTTCACAAACAGTTACAAAGTTTGTACTATTATACAATATTAGCTTTAACAAATCCTAACTTTCAAAGATAACCCCAATACGAGTCTTGCATTGTGAGAAAGTAGTAGTTCAAGACCTTGGATGGCTTTTCTCATAACGTTATGCTTTCCGCTATCTGGGGGGAAAGTAAAACATTGAAAAATGTGAGCTAGAAATCCCAGTAAGTGATACCTTTCAAAAAGAAAACAAGCTTGATTTAAGGAACACATCTGTGGGAAAACATTTTTCACACGAAGATAATCATCACAATAATAAAACAATTAGAGGATCAGTGGGACTAAGGAACAAGAGGTAATCTCGGAGGTAAAACAACCATTTGACCTAGTCGTTATTACGAACAACCTGTGAAGGGTTAACTTACTAATCATGGTTATATCGACTGGACGTAATATATTTACAGTGAGGGGATTGCAACTCTGGGCTTTAATGGAGTGATCCAATAGTTAACGAATAGGGGTTAATTCGGTGTAAAGAGTTTAGCCAATTAATCTCGAATCGTTGGAGCCCATGATCTGTAGGTCCACAAGGTCCCCCTAAGCTCACAAATGGATTAGCCTTAGAGTAGCGTGATAAGTTAATTTGAAACGTTCAAATTAGAATTAAGGGAATTAGTAATTATATGTAATATAATTATGCATTTAATTTTGGAATTAAACGAAATTGGAGAATCATTTAATATTCAAATATGATTTAAATATTAAATTCATGAATAGAGATTCATGATGGTGGAATTAGTAAATTAATTTAATATTTGATATTAAATTAATTAGGTTTAATTAAATTGTTTAATTAATTAATTATTATTAATTTTATTAGAAAATTAATTATTGAATTAATTTTGTAAAATTAATTAAAAAATTCATTTTTGAAAAAAAAATTTGATTTTAGAAATCAATTACAAATTCAAAATTGGAAAGAGATTGAAAATGGAAAATCCCAAAAGTGGGATATCTCCACTTTCAAAACCAAGTAGCACACACATTCTCTACCATTTTCTTGATTCAATCTTCCAAGCATGAGGTGCATTTCATGCAGCAATCTTCCTTGCATGAAAGTCTTGCAATAAATAGAGAAGTCTTGTCAAATCTCAGAAGATTGAAGTTTTTGCTGAAAAACTTGAGGTTGAAGAAGGTCTTCTTCCATGGTGCAGCAGTGATCTTCTTCTCCAAATTTCCTTAATCCAAGCTTATTTTGAGTCTCACAACTCAATCTAAGGCACCTAAGAGGATATTTGGGAAGGCTTTGAGGTGGTTCACAAGCAGATTTGGAGAAGATTTGCAGTTGGTATCGAGATTCAAGAGGTTCTTCAAAGGTATGTTATGAAACTATCTTATTAGTTTATGAGCATGCTTAATTTAAAGCCAAAATTAATGAATTACAATGTTTGTTGATCCATTTTACTTCCATTGTGTGTTTTCTAACTCCAACATTCGGTATCAGAGCATCATTTAAGCATTCAATTTGGTTTAATTTTGGCTTGTTTGGTGTTTCTTCATGAGATATATGAAATTGTTGCACTGATATGGTTTTCTGAGATTTGACATTTAATCTCTCTTTGATTCCTTTGTTAAATTTGTAATTGGCTATTGATTGATGAGTTTATATGTGTGCTCAAGAGTCTGTAATTTATTTGGAGTCATTAGAGTTGAAATTAAGTTGTAATTAAAGAAAGAAGTGAAGAAGGTCGAGTTATAGAAATCTGTTCATGAGCTTCTGTCCAGGCAGCGTTGCAACGCTGCCCTTGAGCGTTGCAACGCTGCTCATATTCCATCGAGGATCGAGTTTCAACGAGTGTTGAGTATCGAGTTGAACCGACCGAGTAGCGAGTTTAAACCAGCCACTTGTTGAGTAGTGAGTTCTAAACCAGTTTGACGATCTAGCTAGCGAGTTTCAGCCGGTTTGACTGGTTTTCTTCTTATCTGGTCTGGTTCGACCTTAAATGGTTTTTGGCTGGTTCTGTTTAGGAAATTCAGGTCCGATTCAAGCTGTTCGAGTTTGGTTTTAGGCGGTTCGAGCGGTCCAGAAGAGTTTTGGAGTCATTTCTTGCTGATTTTTGTAATAATTAGGCCTTTGTTTGCTTGAAAATTTTAAAACTAAAACTATATCAGTGTGTATTCAATTATTTATACATGTGATGTATGTTATAATTAAATAAATCTTGTATGTGTATAAAGTATGCCATGTAGATTTAAAATCCCATCATAGGAAGCATGTTACATGCATTGAAAGTATGTTATATAGGGTTATAATATATAGTATGCATGTTTAGGGTTTCTTTCATTTAATATAAATATTATATTAAATATTGAATGCCTTTGATGTTTGTTGTGGATGTTTAGCATGTCTAAAATTTTGTAAGTTGTTATAAAATTGGATTAGGCATTTAAAATCAACAATAAAGAATAGTTGCTTGCTCACGTAGGTTAACCACCTGTTTTAATAGTTAAAATAGGTCGTTAAATTTGTAAAATTAGGGTTACAAACTCAATCGGTATATAATCCTATCTAAAATTGGGGGTATTTAAGTTGATGGTCTATGAAACACCTCCTACCTGGGGATTATGGCCGAATAATTGAGCGTTATTAATCAGTTTTATGAGCAATACGTGAGCGGTGTGAGGTTCTAAAACTAATTTATCACCTAGACATCATAGGTTAAAATCCAAATATAAACGTTATACTCGGATAAACACCTAAACTTAGGTTGTTTAATTAGAAGGAACAAGACTAAGGAAATGTATACCCCATTTAACGTTAGAATACTTCAGTGGAAGTTTAATAACATATATGATATGTTATTAGAACACTTCAGTAAAAACAAATGATGTATATGATATGTTAGAATGCTTCAGTGGGAGATTAATAAACATATATGATATGATTATTTTTTTCTCTCACGTCCCTAAGAGTTCACGATCAAAATTCATGTTTCACTTCGTGTCACCCTGGGAGTGACCTCTATTTGGAAAGTGTTTACATGAATCAAGATTTTGGTGAATGGGGGAAGTTGTTCACCATAAAATCAAATGGGATGTTTTTATTTTAATTTTCACATCACAAGATGTCACATCGTGAGGTTCATACGACACTTCGTGTCACCCTAGGAGTGACCTCCATTTGGAAAGTATTTGTGTGAATCAATCAAGGTGAATGGGGGGAAGTTGTTCAATAGAAAATCAAATATATGATGTATTGATTTCAATTCTCACGTCCCTAGAAAATTCCCACTGTGAGATCCATGCAGCACTTCGTGTCACCCTAAGAGTGACCTCCATTCATAAAGTGTTCGTCATGAGGTCAAGATCAAAATGAATGGGGGAAGTAGTTCATAGTAAGTAGGTGAAGGATATGTGTCAACATATCTTGCGGTCTCTTCTGTTGGTTTGGACCATGAGATTCCTATGTTGTGCCTGCTTGTCATCTTTAAGTCGGCCTCGCTAGTCGTTTAACGACGGCTATCCCCTCAGAGGGTTTTAACATGGGATTCGGAACAACTCAAACTCCAGAAATGGATTGGGTTTCTAATGTCGTTTTCAACTTTGACTTTTCAAATTCGGAAGCATCGTTGGGGCTGACCTCTAAGGTCTAAAAATAGAGGGTTACACTTATAGAATTACTAAAAAGTTAGTAATTTCTGACCAAAAACGGTAGCTAAATGACTATCGGAATATGAGTTATTCTGGAGATAGTATTTAGTCAAGAATGTCTTGTTGTAGTATCGTTGCAAAAATAATCTTGGGTATATTATTACTTTCCTAAAACCTGATTGAGTTTAAAAAGCAATTCACTAATAAAATTTGTTTATATTTTTTAGAATGATGAGTTCAATAGTACAATTGTTGGCATTTGATAAACTTATTGGGGATAATTATGCCACTTGGAAAACAAACCTAAATACTATATTGGTGATAGATGATCTATAGTTCGTTTTAATAGAGGTGTGTCCTCCCATTCCTGGCTCAAATGCAAAATGAACTATTTAGGATGCATACGATAAATGGATCAGGGCGAATGACAAAACCCATACCTATATCCTTGCCAGCATATTTGATGTCTTGGCGAAGAATCATGAGAGTAAAGGTACTGCCAAAGAGATTATAGAATCTCTCCATGGGATGTTTGGACAATCGTCCTTCTCCTTGAGGCATGATGCTAGTAAATACATTTACAACTGTCATATGAAAGAAGGAGCCTATGTAAGAGAACATGTCCTGGACATGATGGTCCATTTTAATGTGGCAGAAGTAAATGAGGCTGTCGTTGACGAGAAAAGTCAAGTTGGTTTTATTCTAGAATCTCTTCCAAAGAGTTTTTGTCAGTTCTGCACGAACGCGCTTATGAATAAAATAGAATATAACTTGACAACTCTACTAAATGAGCTACAGGCTTACCAGACAATGATGAGAGTAAAAGGTCTGGAACCGGAAGTAAATGTTACTACCGCTGAGAAGAGAGGAACATCCTCCAAAAAGCCTGATATTACTTCTTCTTCATAGACTAAGAGTATTCCAGTTAAGAAGAACAAAGGGAAAGGGAAGAAGAAACCTGGTGGTAGAAAAGGCAAGGCTAACGCTGCAGATAAAGGAAAATGTTTCCACTGCAATGAAGAAGGGCATGGAAGAGAAACTGCCCTCAGTACCTTGTTGAGAAGAGAGCAGAGAAAGAAAAACAGGCAAATTAGTTCCTGAAGATTACTTGTTGTCCTCAAGTTGACGACTAGGAGATGTTGTTGTTGTTGTCTGAAGATGATCCTATCTACTTTTGTTATTGTAATAAAATTTAGTTTATCTTGTTGTAAAAATCAAATTGTATAAATTTTTGTTGTAAATGAAATGTTCACTAGCAAAAGTTATGTTTGTTCTATTGCAAAGTAACTTCTGTTAGAACCAACCTAGTTAAAAGCCATTTATAAATATTAAGATATTTAAAACGGCTAGAAATAAATCAATGCAAGTAGTTATTTAACCTAAGTGATAAGTTTAGAACACTTGAAAAGTTCAAAGTATACAAAACTTGTTAGGTAAAATAAAACCGAAATACTTTGATTGGATCAAAGTATAGAAAGTTTTAGATTCCTAGGACTATTTGATAGAACATAAAAACCAGTGAAAACTTTCTATGTCTAGTTTCCTTAATTTTTTTTTAACATTATTTCAATTTTAAGTTATTTCTAAAATTCTATATGAGATATGAAGAACTCATAAAAGTTGTTTATGATATGTAAAAGTTGTTTACATAGTTCAGAAATCTGAAAAGATCAATATGAGTGTTAATATTGAACCCTTGAGTGTTGGAATATTGTTCAAGATCACCTTGTATTATTTGTTTCATAAAAGCTTGCAAATATCAATCAAGAGTTATTAATTAAAACTGACACTGTAAACAAAAGGTTGTTTAGGCAGGTCAGATACATCTTACTCAAAGAGTTGAGAATACCTCGATGTAGTGGGAGGAATATATAATTTCCTAGCCATTATTGAGAAACGAGAGTTGTGAAAATAAGATGCATCCTCATATAGTTTAATAAGAAGTCTATTGTACACTAACATGTTTACAACGATTCTCTCGGCTAAAGTGTTTGAGAATCTCCTAGCAAGACTAGGACTACCAGGTATATAACTTGAGGCAAGTGGGAGAAAAACCGGGTGTGTGATACCGAATGGTGAACCATGGGTATGTGATACACTAATTTATTGTATTTCTTAGTAAAAACTCATATTGTATATTTAGATATATATTTTACCACTGTAGTTTTAGTCTAAATGGGAGTTTGTTGGGAGTTTGTTGGGTTTTATGTCCTAAACCTAGTGGTTTCTAAACAATAAAACTTATTCTAAAAATTCAATAAGTTGTTATTGAATATATGAATTGCTTATTTCGTTTTAGAAATAAATCCAATAAACTAAAAGATACATGACTATTACATGAGTACTTGAACTTTATGTGGAGACATAAAAGTAGATCAGGTTTGAGTAAATAGTCAAAATGATCTACAGTATATGAATAAGGTTGGGTGCCTTATTCTGGTAAAACTATTGGATGCAACCCACTCTATAGTTATTACAAAGAGTTGTAAAATGCAACAGACGATGTGATCCTAATTCGTACATGTTATGACATGAGGAGTGGGGGCATCTTGTGCAATAGGTTTGTACAAGATCGGACCATGAAATAAGTCACTCTTACTTTATAACGTTGTTTACTGTTTAAGACTAACTATTTCAAAGCGATGACCTAGGTAACTTGACCTTAAATCTAAGCTAACTATGAACTCCTGTTTATTCGGGTTTATCCTTAAATTTGCATCGGTGAGGGTTGGCTCGACAATGTTGGCTCAATAAACCTTCATTTCAGGGGTAAGACTGGGTAGATAGCTGGGGACATAGGGTGCAAGATGGAATCCACTCCTACTCGCTTTAAAGGATAGTAGAGAGGTTGTTCCCTTAAGTACTGACTCCGAGTCTTGAACAAGGGGCCCCACCCTCTCATTGGCTCGAGAGCGACTCGATTTGTGGATTGGATCACAAACTAATTGTTCATTAGATGATCAGTGTGGGACGTAAGGAATAAGAGGTAATCTCGGGAGTAAAACAACCATTTGACCTAGTCGTTATTACGAACAACCTGTGAAGGGTTAACTTACTAATCATGGTTATGTCGAGTGGACATAATATATCTACAGTGAGGGGAGTGCAACTCTGGGCTTTAGTGGAGTGACCCAGTAGTTAACGAATAGGGGTTAATTTGGTGTAAAGAGTTTAGCCAATTAATCTCGGATCGTTGGAGCCCATGATCTGTAGGTCCACGAGGTCCCCCTACTAGCTCACAAATGGATTAGCCTTAGAGTAGCGTGATAAGTTAATTTGAAACGCTCAAATTAGAATTAAGGGAATTAGTAATTATATGTGATATAATTATGCATTTAATTTTGGAATTAAACGAAATTGGAGAATCATTTAATATTTAAATATGATTTAAATATTAAATTCATGAATAGAGATTCATAATGGTGGAATTAGTATTAAATTAATATAATATTTGTTATTAAATTAATTAGGTTTAATTAAATTGTTTAATTAATTAATTATTATTAATTTTATTAGAAAATTAATTATTGAATTAATTTTGTAAAATTAATAAAAAAAATTCATTTTTGAAAAAAAAAAATTGATTTTAGAAATCAATTACAATTCAAAAATTGAAAAAGATTGAAAATGGAAAATCCCAAAAGTGGGATATCCCCACTTTAAAAACCAAGTAGCTCACACATTCTCCACCATTTTCTTGATTCAATCTTCTAAGCATGAGGTGTATTTCATGCAACAATCTTCAAAGTCTTGTAATAAATAGAGAAGATTGAAGTGGAATTTGGGCATGCACTTGATAAGTTTTTGTTGAAAAGCTTAAGGTTGAAGAAGGTCTTCTTCCATGGTGCAGCAGTGATCTTCTTCTCCAAATTCCCTTAATCCAAGCTTATTTTGATTCTCACAACTCAATCTAAGGTACCGAGAGGATAGTTAAGAAGGCCTTGAGGTGGTTCACAAGCAGATTTGGAGGAGATTTGCAGTTGGAATCGAGATTCAAGAGGTTCTTCAAAGGTATGTTATGAAACCCTCTTATTAGTTTTTGAGCATGCTTAATTTAAAGATAAAATTAATGAATTAGAATGCTTATTGATCCGTTTTACTTCCACTGTGTGTTTTCTAACTCTAACACGCTGGGCATCGAGCTGGGTTGGGCGTGCACCTGGGTGATCGTGCACACACGACTGGCGATGTCAAGTGTGTGCTAGACGTCAGCCGCACGGTCAAACATGTGTTGGGTGTCCGCGCGCGCCTGGTGTGGAGCGTCTATGCGCTAGCGATGACACATAGGCAGGTTGGGCGCGCACGCAAGCACGGCATCAGGCGATGGGCATTGCGCTATGTTGTGCGTCTGACTGGGCCTCCTGCCTTCCAATGTCGATCACTCTTTTCTCACAACTCCAACTCAAACGGTAGCCTAGAACCCCTCACTTAACTCTGGACACTCTCACACTAGAATCACTCAAAAGTCACGAGTAAATTGTGAGAACTAAACTCCTCAAACTAACCTATTTATAGGCATCCGAAACTCCCCTCTGTTTGACACCTCCAGCTCAATTGCATGTTCAAGTGCC
Source organism: Benincasa hispida (assembly GCF_009727055.1). Taxonomy (NCBI): domain Eukaryota; kingdom Viridiplantae; phylum Streptophyta; class Magnoliopsida; order Cucurbitales; family Cucurbitaceae; genus Benincasa; species Benincasa hispida. The sequence goes on from NC_052350.1 coordinate 41,668,989, forward strand.
ATTTCCTCAAGCAGCCAACACCTACCCTTGCCACCTTTGCCTTGAAGTGGCTTCATCTCCTTTAGCCAACACAAAGTCCCAACTTTGCATGTCCTCTCATGCCTTCACCTAGCCTTGGCTCAATCTTAACTCTCCCTTGTTCAGCCACATGTCCGGATGAGTTGCCAATTTAGTCTTGCTCTTCAAGACAACTTGTCAACGCATACTCAACCAAATGACTGCATATTCTCTTGATCGCATGGTCTCATCTAATGCTTGACTTTTCCTTGACCCTCACTAATCTCAAGTCCATCGTATGTCCTCCCTTGGCCACATTCTCCTTCCCCACGCACGACTCTCCCTTGGCGCATAACCTCTTAGGCCAACACGTCTTCATGCACTCAACATCCATACTTAGGTCATCGCATGGTTCTTCATCGTACACCCACAACCAATGCATGCACAACTCCTCACCTAGGCTAACCTTGTCACATGTGTCTATGAGACCTTCCCTAACCTCTCAATGACTTAGTCATCGCATGGCTTCAATGCATAGGCTCCCTTTTCCTCGGTCAATCATGCAATCAACGCTTAGACCGCTCACTTATATACATTGGCTTCTTAATTTGACCTCTTTGCCAGGAGAGCAGAAGCACGAAAAGCCTTTATCACCCTTCCAATGCCTTACAATCGAAGCGCAAACTAACCCATCATTGCATAATTTCTATGGCATCAACACGGCCGATTAATCATCGCACATCCTCACAGTAGCACACCCAGATAATGCACGTCCACAACTTGTGCCATACTAATGGCATCCCCCGCGGCAATTGTGCGTTCACACACCTGTGCACATCGCTTAGTGTCAACCGGTCTGCTCTTGCACGTTGGCCAATGCCTTGCCTGGCTTATCGCATGAGCAGCCCACTCACGCCAACACCTAGCTAGCATCCTCATGTCATCGCATGGCCACCCAACATTCACACCTTTCCTTGCAAAGCGCAACATCCCAACACTTGGTGCCTTGCTTTGGTCGCACGCCTATTACCAACACATGGCGCCTCCATGCGTTCAACACTTAGTCAAATTTTGTCCTTTAAAACCTCACTTAGCTACAACTTAAGTTTTAGCCTTTAAGATCCAATTTTCAACACTTAAGGTATTTTCAATCAGCATAAGATCCAAATCAGCATTTGCATATCTAGCAGGTTGTTTAATTTACCTTCTCTTTCTATCTCTGGGTAAATTATAAGATTGTAGATTTTCAATCTGAAAAGGTTTTTCTTCTATAGTCTCCACCTGAGAATAATCCTCTATGTTTGTCTGACTTTGTGTTTCATCAGACAATGTTTTTGACACATTAAACTCAATGTGTATCTCTAGAGTCTCCTGTTGATTTTTAACTGGTTGTTTTCCTTTGCCATCTTTGATTCATAAAAAATGACATGTCTTTTCAAGTAGCATACGATTCATCCTTTCAACCAAGACATTCTGTTGTGGAGTTCCTTTAACTGTCAAATGTCTTTGAATGCCTTCTCTTTCACACAAAAGTTTGAATTCATTATTTAAGAATTCCAAACCATTATCCGTTCTCAAAGTCTTCAACTTCTTCTCAGACTGTTTTTCAACCAGATTCTTCCATTCAACAAATTTTCTTAACGTCTCAGTTTTACTCCTCAATAGGTATGTTCATACCCTCCTTGAGAAGTCATCAAATATTGACAAAAAATATCAAGATCCTCCGATGGTTGGTGTTTTTTCTAGCCCCCATAGGTCAGCATGAGCATATCCAAAAACACATTTAGATGTATGCAATTTTTAGCAAAGGATACTCTGGTTGATTTGCCATAGATGCAGTGTTCACAGATACCAAGATTTCCTATTGATGAAGATCCTAGCAGTCTTTGTTTGCAGAGGTGTTTGAGACCATTATCACTAATATGCTCTAACCTCTGATTCCACACATTTTCTTCAACTTGTTGTTTCTGTGAAACATTAGCAATGGAGCCTACTATTGTGTGCCCTTCCAAAACATGTAGACCATGTAGGAGCTTTCCTCTCAACTTCACCATAACCCCATTTATTACTTTAATGTTACCATTTTTAAGCTTACAAGAGTAGCTAGCTGTGTCAAATACAATAGAAAGAAGGTTTCTCTTCGGGTCTGGAATGTACCTAACAGAGGTGAGTTCTCTAACTTGGTTATTGAACATTTTCACTTGAACAAATCTTATTCCTTTGAGCTACATTCATGATGGTTCCCTGGAGTACTTTGCCTCCATTGATCTCTATGAAGTTTTGAAACCAGTGGCAGTTGGGACTCATATGGAAAGAACATCCTGAGTCAAGTATCTATTCAGCTTTAAAGTTTCCATCTAAAGCCATCAAAACTTCAACATCTTGATAATTTTCAATTACATTAGCATTCTAAGAATCATCTACTTTCTTATTTTCATTCTTCCTTTTATTCTTCAATTCAAATAAATTCTTTCTAATATGACCTTATTTATTACAGTAGAAGCACTTCTTCCCTTTTCCTTGAGATTTTGATTTACCACGGTTGGTATTCTTGTTTGATTTCTTTTTAGATCTGCCTCTAGTCATCAAGACTTTAGGTTCTTTTCCCTTAGCCTTTTTCAATTCCAAATCTTTAGACCTTAAAGCATTCAACACTATGTCTATTGTGAGACTATCTCTACTATATTTTATGGCCATTTTAATTTCATTAAAAGAATATGGAAGAGAATTCAATAAAATTATTGCTCTATTCTCATCGGACATGGTTTTTTCAATGTTGCTAAGATCTAGTAGGACTCGATTATATTCATCAATATTATATTTAAGATCTTTAGCTAGATCCATCTTAAACCTAAAGAATCTCTTCTTAATATACAATTTATTAGTAAGATATTTTGTAAGGTAAATCGAATTGTTGTTTCCATACCTCAACTGCTGTATTTGCATCATTGACCTATCTCAGGACATTGTCTGGTAGATATAAAATAATTGTACTGTAAGCAATATCTTTCATTTCATCAATCTCTTTAGGTTTCAAGGTTGTTGTAAGATAAATCTTCTCATTTAATGCCTAGGCCACTTTTTTTTGTACAAGTAGTGCCCTCATTTTCTTCTTCCAAAGTGCAAAATCACCCTTCCTATCAAAACGCTCTATCTAAAATTTGGCCGCCATGGACATAAATCACGATAATATTTCAGACTATCGAGTTCATAAGGGCTCTGATACCAATTGTTACTGTGATGTAGTTAAACTGAGTCCAAACAAAAATAATAACAACAAGTTTAAGAGCAAAAACTGTGAGATGAAGGAAGAAGAAAGAACATAAAAGAATATAGTGGTTCAATCCCTAAATGGGATTTACATCCATTGTAGAAGGCCTTTGAAACTCTTTATTGATTCTCAGAATAATTTACAAAAAAAGATAAAGAAAAGAAGAGAAATAACTAAGGAAATACAACTCACTCCTCCTCGATCTCTCTCAGTCGTGAATCCTTATGCTCACAACAGAGAAAATAAAAAACTTCAGCAAGTTTCTCAGCTCCTCAGCTCCTTTTTCATGCTTTGTAATTCTAGCATCTTCAAGTATAAAAGCTCGCGCAATTGAAAGCATAAAAAAAACCTCGATAATAAACTCTATGGAGGAATCTTCTATTCTTCCTGCTCAGCAGGTAAAGCCTAAATGAGGCAAACAAATAGATGGATTTTTATCCCTTTCTTGTGGACTTTCAGCTTAATAAAAATTAAGATAAGCCCATTCTGCTGATGTGAAGAATAGTGACAGGCCCAATAAGGTCTTGGACCAAGATGTATTAAGCTAGCAGCAATACAATATTGTGGGATGGAAAAAACAATTACCATGGTTTCAAGCTAATAGATGCACTTGTTTTGTTCGATTCTACCTTAAAACATTTTACCAAATAGCTAAGACTAAAATTTTCCTTGGTCAGGATCAAATTATCTCTCAGTTGACAACGTATAGAGATGGTTGAACAATCTATATTGATTTGGCTCACTGAGAATATGTATGATCTCTCTTTGTAGTTTCAAATTGCCCATTCAATGACCTTTTTATTGTTGTTGATTGTTGTGAGAGGAATATCCAAGATAACACGAATACAATGTCCTTGACGGGTAAGAAAACTAACCCATTGCACCAACTGCCATGTAGATAACTGAAGAACACTTGTAAAAGTGCTTTAATTATTTTTAACTTAGGATTGTTATTACTAATTTGTGTGATTTATTGAGTTTAATTTAGTGAGTTTTAGGGAATCGTAATTTTGAAAAATTGGGGCATAAAATGGTGCAAAAATCCAAATTGAAGCATTTTAGGGTCAATCATGCAAAAAGGAAGAAAAAAAGCCAAAAATAATGAAAATGAGGGTGATGTGGCATAAGGTACAACAGTATAACTCGAGAGGGTAAAACGGAATAGCGTCACAATGCTACAAATTGTGAGGTGGGTATTTTTTTATAGAGACGATGCGACTATTTTAGGACTTTAAAGTAGTCGTTTGTCATTTAACCAGGGAGTTCAATTGGAGTTATGCTTAGGGAATTCCATAGATGTTGAGGGTTACTGTTATGGAGTTTTTTAAGAACCATAACATCGGGTGTAATAAGTGAATTATCAAGAAGAAGATGTTGATGCGGTGCTAATGACAGATAAAGAACAACTAACTTCCCCTTCATTTTTTTTCTTTCCCTTACTAATCTGTACAACATATTGAGTTGTACTATTTAAGCATGAGTGGCTGATTTATTTGTAGTTCTAGGGTTAGATTAATTTCAATAATGTTTATGGACTGATTCATACTAATTTGATTAATTGAATTCTATTGACTTTCTATCATGTTTGCATCTTTCTAATTGTATGTTTGGTCACCATTTGATTAATTGATTCAAGATTTTTAATCTTGCTTGAAAGGGAGGATTTTAAACTTGAACTAGCATGTTAGACTAGTATTGGAATGTGCATGAGAATGACATAAAAATATTAGAGGTCAATAACAAAGAGTCTTAATGTTGCATTTAAATTGATCAATTGCATAAAAATAGGATCGATATTCGGTGTTAGAAAAGGTTGAACTCGAAAGAGGAAACTTGGATAATAGACTTCTAGGCATAAGTTGATGATTACATTAATTGAATGAAAAGTACTTGATTCCACAAATTTTTTGAATGAAATCGACATCCTAGGAAGTTCTTAATTGATTGTTTACTCCAATTCATTTTACTGTTTTCTTAGAATATCACCGTCACTTTTATAATCTCTAGATAAAAGTTAAGATAATTTCTTGGGTAACTAGGAGAACTAAATTGCTAATTCCCTAAGGACGATACTCAGTCTCACAACAGTTTTACTATATTATAACTAGACGTTTATACTTGCGCATGTCAATAACACTACGTGTCTTCATCATGACTATTATATTGAATAAGAACTTGGTCTAACTGAATCATGATACTTGGATTCACGTTCAGTTGAGCCCAAAAATAGTTTTTTTTTACTCAAAGGCTAACTAAGCTGAAAATCTAATTATTGGGCCCAAAAGTCAATTAAGCCCAAGCCTACCTAAAGCCTTTAAAAAAACTCTATAAATAGAAAGCCTTACCTTTCACTAAAAGGGGGGAGATTGGAAGAATTGAAGACCAAAATTCTGAAGGCCCAAAAACTAAAACTGTGAAGATCTGAAGATGTAACTCTCTGAAGCTCTTAAAGTAAAAAAACTCCAGAGACGATCCAGAGAAAAAGTTAAAGACAGAAAATTCTAGAGAGAGTTCAAAAAGCATAACATTCTCCAAACTCTTGAAAATCAAACACGTCTTTGAAGACCAAGAGTACTTCAAAGATTAAATAACTTCCTTAAGTTACACAAAAACTATAGCGTCGATAACAAGTTGCAAAGCCAGAAAAATGAACATCGAGAATAAGCTATAAAGTCCTTGAGACAAATCCATGTTCGAGAACAAATTGCAAAGCATTCAAGACAAATCAACATCGAAAACAAGTCACAAACTTTAAAGGTAAGTTTACTTTGAGAGAAAAAGAATAAAAAATAAATATTAGAGATTGTACTGTACTTACATATAAATCAATACAAATTCAAGTCCATAACACGTAAAATTTCTTCGTTGAAATCTCATCTGAACACAATTCGGTTTATTTTGTTTCTAGTACTAATTTTGTAGATATCATTTGTTACCTATATTTTAAGATTAATTAAGTTATATTTTATTTGAATCTATTTTTCTAATTCGGTTTAGGCTCTCAAGTATTTTGGTCCATCATTTTAGTTTTTTTTTTTTTTTTCGCCTTTTTTGCCTTTTTTGCCTTTTCTATTCATACAAAAAGATTGTCAAAATTTAAATTTAGCACCTGTCTTGTTGGAGATGGAACGGGAAGGAATTTTGGGTGGGAGAATGTTGGAATTTAATATGGGGTAAGTATGATTTATGGTCTTATTTGTGTTTATTTTATATTTTTTAGTCTTATCATGCACCTTTTTATTTTATATCTAGTGTATTGAAATCTCTTAGGCTCAAAATCTTGAAAAACAAAATCATTATACACTGTTTTTTTTAGAAAAAAATATATAACTTTAAGAATTTTAGTTTGTTTTTAAATATAATTTAGTTGGCTAGATCTCATATTTGTTTTAAATTCATTTTCTGATTTTTGTTTAAACTAACAGGGGTATTTTGGTCTATTAATTTAGTTTAAAAAATATTTTCTTTTTTCCTTTATCTACTTTTATGAAGTGAAAGTCATTTAGCTATTTATCTGACTCCTTACATTTATTGATGATGTTTAACAAAGTTAAAGAATGAGAACAAAGGGTGGTTTACATCAATTTTGAGAATCTCATTCTGCTTTCAAATTCATCCAAAGTGGTGATTAATCTCATTTTCATCCCTTTATTCGATAAGATTTATACATTCTTTTTTATATCAATTAAACTCTTACACTTTCGTAAATGAATCAATGTAGACTTTTTGTCAAAATTTAATTCTTCGTACATTTATTCTAATCATCCATTTTATAAAACACCGACAATCGAAGAAGTCTATACATGTTTGATGTATGAATGATTTTCAAAGTTGACCATAATGAATTGTTTAAAGTGATTGATTGATGAAAACTTTGGAATTTAATTGTCTTAAATCATAAGTTTCACACGATATTGGTTGAATGATATTTGAACCAAAGTTTAAGAATTAAATTAGTCCAATGACTACTTTAGGGTCTAAATTGATTAAAGGTATAAATTGATGTTTGTTTTTTTTTCTTCAAATTGTTTTTAAATTTTTATTTTAATTTCTATATTTCCCTCGCCCTTATCTCCATCCCCAAATATTATTTTTTATTGTAGGTCAAGATAACACAAATATATTTATTTGATTAATTCATTTTCCAAATATATAACCTAGCTATGTATATATGTAAAACAACAGGAATACTAGAGCAACTGTACAAGCTATATCTATACATGAAAATGGAGTAGTAAGCATTTTAAAATCGGGTTTTTATCCATGAGATTAAAGTCAGGTTCAATTGAAAACTATAGATGGCTCATGTGTGTAAACACTAAGTGGTGGTTTGTTTGGTCGAAATCAAAGATTTCAATGGAATATGTACATTTTAATTACCACATTTGCATTTTGAGATAAGAATGTAAAACATCTAGACATCTTAAGATGCTCGAGTATTCTACTAAGAGAAATTTATTTAATTTTGAATGCATTCTTGCCATACGAGTTTTTAATATGCTTATCTAGAAACATCCTCGAATGACATCTTTACTTTTCACACTTTTCATTTATATTGAGTTGACGAGAGAAAAAACGAAATTTAAAGTTTTATTTGTGAAAATTGGTAAAAAGATTTTTAAATTAGAAGAATAGCAAAATGAATTTCATGATTATTAATTATTAACTATCGAATAACAAAACTATCCTATGCTTCTCTATTTTGAGAATTAGGAGAGCTTCAATCGAGAACTGTTCGGTTGTTTGTCCTAAAACTCACCGTTTATAATTTTAAACATATTCTATTTACAATAAATGCCAATTATTCAATAAAATTATTGTTGAATATGTAAGTTGCACTTGTAAAGACTAAATCCAATAAACTAAAATCCATGACTATTATACGAATACTTAGACTTTATGTAGAGACATAAAAATAGATAACTTCAAGTAAATAACTAAAACAGTCTATAGTATATGAATAAGGTTGGATATCTTATTCTGATAACACAATCGGATGTGACCCACTTTGTATTTAGTACAAACGATGTGATCCTGAACCGTTCATGTGGAGACATGCGACTGGGAGCGTCCTATGCAATGGGTTTGCGTAAGACCGGACCAAGAAACGAGTCACTCTTACTTTATAACATTGTTTACTGTTTAAGACTGACTATTTCAATTCAATGACGTAGGTAACTTGACCTTAATCCTGAGCTAACTATGAACTCTTGTTTATTTGGGATTATCCTTAGATTGCATGGCTAAGGGTTGGCTCAACAGTGTCGGCTCAATAAGCCTCCCATTTCAAGGGTAAGATCAAGTAGATAGCTGGGGACATAGGGTGCAAGATGAAAATCACTCCTACCTGCTTTTAGGGATAGTAAAGAGATTATTCCCTTGAGTGCTGACTCCAGGTTTTGAACAAGGGGCCCCACCCTCTCATTAACACAAACCAATTGTTCATTAGAGGATCAATGAGACTTAAGGAGCAAAATGTAATTTCAGGGGTAAAACAATATTTGTCCCAGCCGTTATTACGAAGAACCTGTGAAGGGTCGATTTACTGATTACAGTTAAATCAAATGGATAGAAATATATCTACAGTAAGAGGAGTGCAACTATTGGGCTTTAATGAAGTAACCCGGTAGTTAATGAATGTTGGTTAATTAGGTTAAAGAGTTTAGCTAGTTAATCTCGTATCATTGGAGCTAATGATCTGTAGGTTCATTAGGTCCCCCTACTAACTCACAAACGAAATAAACCTTAGAATAGAGTGATGAATTTAATTTGAAACGTTCGAAATTCGAATGAAGGAAATTAGTAATTATATGTGATATGATTACTCGTTTAGTTATTGAACTAAACAAAATTGGAGAATCGAACAATATTTAAATTTGATTTAAATATAAATTTCATGAATAAGAATTCATGGTAGTAGAATTGGTGTTTAATTAATTTAATATTTGATATTAAATTACTAGAATTAATTATTAATTTTAATTGAATTAATTTTTGTAAAATTAATAAAATTTCAGTTTAGTTAAAATAATTAAAACTGAAATTTTGATTTTAATTTTGAAATAAATTTCAAAATTAAAGAGAAAAATGGATTCTGGAGAAATCCACTAAAAGTAGGATTTTTTCCACTTAATAAACACCTTGATCTTCCACTCAATTCCACTAAATTGAAGAAGAAGGAGCTATCTTAAGGTGAGAAAATCTGAGTACGTGAGTTTCTTGAACAAAACTCACAAGATTGAGCTGAGAAGACATCCATCAAACTAGATTTTTGCTTAAAAGAAAGATTGAAGAAGGGTTCTTCAAGTTCCTGTAGAAAACAACTTCTCCTCTCAAATTCTTCCCTAAATTCCATTTTGAGTCTCACAACTCAATTTAAGGTTCTAGAGAATAGTAGGAAAGATAAAATGGTGATGGAGTGAAGAATCAAGCTGGAACTTGAAGATTTTGGTGTTCTTCAAAGTTATGTTATTGAAACCCTCTTTTTCCTTATGAACATGTTGTCTTAAATGCTAAAATTAATGAATTAAAGTGCTTATTGATCCTGATTTCTTCCGCTAATTGCATGCCAACTCCATCAATTGGTATCAGGGCAGTATTTAAGCACTCAATTCTTGTTAATTTTAGCTTGGTGAGTGATTTTCATAGTATGTATGAAAATGGTGGACTAATATGTTTTTTTCCAGTTTTGGCATTAAATTCTCTTCAATTATGTTTTAATTATTGTAATTGGCTCTTGTTTGATGGGCTTTAATGTGTGTTCAAGTGTCTATAAATTTGTTAAAGTCAATAGAGTTGTAATTAGGTTGTAATTGAAGAAAGTAACAAAGGTGGTCTATAGCAGAAAACTGTTTTTAAAGCTACTAACAGGCAGTGTTGCAACATTGCCCCTAGAGCATTGCAACACTACTCATCCTTCAGCCCAGAATCGAAGAATTGATCTTGTGGCATCGTAATGCTAGGATGAAGCCTTGCAACACTATTCATCCCAGGCCAGAAAGCGTGTGCATGACCCGACCAACAGTCTAAGTGAACCAGTTCAGCCGGTCTGGGTCTGGGAGGTTTGGTTCAATCCATTATAGACCAATTCAACTTGTTTTCAAGCCTTGGAGATCTGGTTCGGGTGGTTCACATCGGTTCGCGCAGTTCAAAAAAATTTTGGAGCTGGTTTTAATTAGTTTCGTAATAATTTAGGCTATTTGTTTGCTTAAAATGCTAAAACTGGTCCATATTAGTGTCTATTTAATTGTTTATGCATTGTGAATGCATGTTATAATTAAATAAATATTGTATATAGTTTGCCATGTACATTTAAAATCTCATCATAGAAAGCATGTTGTATGCATTGAAAGTATGTTATAGTATGCATGTTTAGGGTTTCACATATTTAATATAAGTGTTATATTAAATGCTAAAATGCTTGGTGAATGTTATGGATGCAAAGCATGTCAAAAGTTTTATAAGTTCTTATAAAAATTGGGTTAGACATTTAAAATCCATAAAAAAGATAAGTTACATGCTCATGTAGGTTAACAACTTGTTTTAATAGTTAAAATAGATCACTATCTTGTAAAATATTGGTTACAAACTCAACCGGTATATAATCTTGTCTAAGGTTAGAGGTATTTAAGTTGACGGTCTACGGAACACCTCCTACGTGGGGATTATGGCCAAATAATTGAACATTGTTAACCCGATTTTATGAGCATACGTGAGTGGTGTGAGGTTATAAAACTGGTTCACCTAGACATCGTAGGTTAATTCCAAATATAATCGTCATACTAGGAAAATTACCTAGACTTTTGTTGTTTAATTAGCCAGAACATACCTAAGTAAATATTTATTCAAATCAAATAGAATACTTCATTAGGAGATTAATAACATATATGATATGTTGTTCTTAGCATTCATGTCCCTAAGAGTTCACATCGTGAGATCCATGTTCGGTTTCTTGTCGATTATACCCCGACTGCTCCATTCGGAAAGTATTTACATGGGTCAATAGCAAGGTGAATAGGGGAAGTAGTTCATAGTAAGTGGGTGAAGGATGTGTGTCAATATCTTCTGTGGTCTCTTCCATTAGTTTGGACCGTGAGATTCTTATGTTGCGCCTGCTTGTCAACTTTATGCAATCTACGCTAGTCGTTTTACGGTGACTATCCCCTTTGAGGGTTGTAACATAGGATCAAAACAAATTAAACTCCAAAATGGATAGGGTTTCTTATGTTGATTCTCAACCTTGACTCTCCAATTCAGTAGCATCGTTGGGGTCTATCTCTGAAGTCTGAAAATAGAGGGTTACACTTGCAAGAGTTACTAAGTGTTAGTAAGTTCTTAACAGAAAACGGTAACTAAATAACTATAGGAATAAAAGTTATTCTAGAGGTAGTATTTAGTCAAGAATTTCTTGCTTCAGTAAATGAGTATTTGACTGCCCCTCGGTAGCATTAATTCATACTCACTAAAGTATCGTTGCAAATAAATAATGAAATTTGAGTACATTATTAATTTTGCTAAAATTGAATTGGATTTGATAGAAATTTACTAATTAGAATTTATCTATAATTTCAACATGTCGACTTCTTCAATATCATTTGCTTCCAATAAAAATAACAGTCTTAATTATTCAACATAAAAATCGAATATACTAGCAGATGATGATTTAAAATTTGTTTAACAGAGGCATGTCCTCTATCTCTCAACTTAACTACAATAAAAAAAAGTTTTGAACGTCATTGATGAGGAAACAAAAGAAGCACAACAGAGTTAATATGATTTGCTAGTCATTGAAACATGTTTAGTGGAAAATGATAAATTAACCTGCATAATAGATTCAGGTGTCGCTAACCATATCTGTGCTTTCGCTCAGAAAACTAGTTCCTTGAGATAGCTTACAGAAGGCGAGACAACCTTTAAGGTAGGGATCGAGGAGGTTATTTCAGCTAAAGTAGTGGGAGATGTAAAGTTATTTATTGGAGATAGACACATTTTACTTGAAAATTTTTATTACATTCCTTCTATGAAAAGGAATTTAATCTTTATCTCATTTTTGCTAGAACAAAATTATAAAGTCTCTTTTGAAAATAATGACGTGTTCATTATTTCAAAACGTAATAAAATATGTTCTGCAAATCTGAAAAATAACTTATATGTGTTAAACCAACTGAGGTAAAAGTCGTTTCGAATATAGAGATGTTTAAAACGGCTGACACTCAAAACAAGAAACGAAGGATTTCTCCAAATGCCTATCTTTGGCACTTAAGACTAGATCATATTAATCTCAATAGAATTGAAAGATTGGTTAAGAGTGGACTTCTAAACAAATTAGAAGATAACTCTTTACCTCCAAGTGAATCTTGTCTTGAGGGTAAAATGACCAAAAGACAAAAGAGGTCTTAAAGTTAAAGAGCCCTTATAGCTGGTACATTCAGACTTTTGCAGTCCGATGAATGTTAAAGTTAGAAGAGGGTATGAATATTTCATCAGTTTAATAGATGATTATTCAAGATATGGCTATATTTACCTAATGCATCTAAGTCTAAAACACTTCAAAAGTTCAAGGAATACAAGATAGAGGTTGAAAACAAATTAGGTAAAAAGATTAAAACATTTTAATCAGATCGTGGTGGTGAGTACATTTTGAACATAGTTCCCTCGAAAAGTGTTTCAGAAACACCTTATGAGTTATGGAGATATTGTAAAGGTAGTTTACGTCACTTCAGGATTTGGGATGTCCAGCACATGTGTTGGTGCAAAATCCAAAGAAATTGGAACATCGTTCAAAGGTATGTCTATGTGTAGACTATCCTAAAGAGTCAAAAGGTGGTTATTTTTATGATCATCGAGAAGATAAAGTATTTGTATCGACAAATACAAAATTTCTAAAGGAAGACCACATTAAAAATCATCAACCTCGCAGTAAGCTAGTATTAAGTGAGATGTCCAAAGATATTACAGATAGGTCAACAAGAGTTGTTTATCAAGCTGGTCCTTCAACAAAAGTTGATGATGAAATTGGTACTTCACATCCTTCTCAAGAATAGAGAATGCCTCAACGTAGTGGAAGGGTTATTCAATAGCCTGACCATTACATGGGTTTAACAAAAACTCAAGTCGTCATACCTGATGATGGCTTAAAGTATCCGTTGACCTTTAAACAGTCAATGAAAGATGTAGATAGAGACCAGTGGATAAAAGCCATGGACCTCGAAATGGAGTCAATGTACTCAGTCTGAGAACTTGTAAATCAACCAGAAGGAACAAAATCTATTGGTTGCAAATGGATTTACAAGAGAAAACGAGACCAAGTTGGTAAGGTACAGACCTACAAAGCTAGACTTCTAGTAAAAGGGTTTACCCAGATGGAGAGTAGATTATGGAGAAACCTTATCTCCGGTTTCCATGATCAAGTCCATTAGAATATTCTTGTCTATCGCTGCATTTTATGATTATGAAATCTAGCAGATGGATGTCAAGACAACTTTTCTCAATAGCTATCTTGAAGAAAGTATCTATATGTCTCAACCAGAGGGATTTATTGAATAGAGTCAAGAGCAAAAAGTTTGCAAGTTTAAAAGATCCATTTATGGATTAAAAAAAGCTGCTCGATCCTGGAAAATGAGATTTACACTGCGATCAAATCTTATGGCTTTGAACAGAACGTTGAGAACCTTGTGTTTACAAGAAGATTGTCAACAAAACTGTAGTTTTTTCTAGTTCTATATGTTGATCATATTCTACTCATTAGAAATGAAGTCGAATTTCTAAATGACGTTAAGAGATGGCTAACTATGCAATTCCAAATGAAGGATTTGAGAAAAGCGCAGTCTGTTCTTAGGATCCAAATAGTTCAGAATCGCAAGAACAAAACATTAGCATTGTCTCAGGTGTCTTATATAAAAAAGATGTTGTCTAGATATAAAATGAAAAATTCCAAGAAAGACATGTTATCTATCAGGCACGAAATTCGCATGTCTAAGGAATAATGTTCTAAGACACCATGAGAGGTTGAGGTTATGAAACGAACTTCATATGCATTAGCAATTGAAGTTTAATGTATGTCATGTTGTATACACATCCCGACATCTGCTATGCAGTTAGATTTGTCAGCAGATACCAGTCCAATCCTGGATATGATCATTGGACTACCGTGAAAAACATCCCCAAGTATCTTTGAAAAATGAGGGACTATATGCTCGTGTATAGTACTAAGGATCTGATCCTTACTGGATAAACTGATTCTAACTTCCAGACCGATGTGGATTCGAGGAAATCTACTTCAGGATCAGTATTCACTCTGAATGGAGGAGCTATAGTATGGAAGAGTATAAAGCAAAGTTGCATTGCTGACTCCACCATGGAAGCGGAGTATATAGTTGCATGTGAAGTAGCCAAAGAAGTAGTTTGGATCAGAAATTTCTTAACCGGTTTGAAAGTTGTTCCAAATATGCATCTGCCCATCACCCTCTGTTGTGAGAACAATGGAGCAGTTGCAAATTTCAAAGAACCTAGAAGCCATAAGCGAGAAAAGCATATTGAGCGCAAGTCCCATCTTATAAGGGAGATCGTACATCGTAGAGACGTGATCGTCACGCAAATAGCCTCAGAAGAAAACTTAGTTGATCCATTTACAAAGACCCTCTCGACTGAAGTGTTCGAGGATCACATAGTAGGACTAGGACTACGAGATAGATAGAACAAGGGTAAGTGGGAGAAATACTGGGTATTGGATGCCCTACTTTATGGTATTTATTCTCTCGTTACTTAATGTTATATATATTTGTGTATATGTAAATCCACTGGAGTTTTAGTCCAAGCGGGAGTTTGTTGGGTTGTTTGTCCTAAAACTTTCTATTTGTAATTTTAAACATATTCTATTTACAATAAAGATGTTAATGCCAATTATTCAATAAAATTGTTGTTGAATATGTAAATTGCACTTGTAAAGACTAAATTCAATAAACTAAGATCCATGACTATTATATGAATACTTGGAATTTATGTAGAGACACCAAGATTGATCAAGTTCAAGTAAATAGCCAAAACGGTCTATAGTATATGAATAAGGTTGGGTACCTTATTCTGGTAACACAATCAGATGCGGCCTACTTTGTATTCAGTATAAACGATATTATCCTAAATCGTTCATGTGGAGATATGTGAGTGAGGGTGTCCTATGCAATGGGTTTGCATAAGACCAGACCAAGAAACGAGTCACTATTATTGTATAACCTTATTTACTAGGGTTGTACATGAGTTGGGTTGGGTTGGGTTGAGGATGCTTTTTGGATCAACTCGAAATTCAGGTTGGTTGGGTTAGCAACCCAAAGAACCCAAATAAAGTCTCTAATCCAACCCGACCCAACCCTTAAAATTCAGATTGGGTTGGGTTGGGTTGTCAGATTATAATTTGTTTTTTTTTCCTTTTTAATTAAAAATATGTAAATTTATATACAAAACATGACTAATATCTAAAATCTCATAAAATTCAAATGCTCAATACCAATTATATCTAAGATATTTATTGCAAACTTCAAATAAAATCAAATATCATAAAAATTTTAAAATAAAAAAATTTAAAATTCACAAATTAATCGATACAAAGTAATCAAATTTTAAACAAAGAGAAATATATATAGTATATTTTATTTATATATATAAAATTCGGGTTGGGTTGGGTCAACTCAAATTTTTTTTTTTAACCATCTCATGACCCAACCCAATCCAACAAAAATAGAAAAAATTTAACCCAACCCAACCTAAAAACAAAACTAACCCAACCCAACCCTTATATTTTGGGTTGGGTAGTCTGAGTTGTTCGAGTTGTTGGGTTATTTGAACACCCTTATTGTTTACTGTTTAAGACTGACTGTTTCAATTCGATGACCTAGGTAACTCGACCTTAATCCTAAGCTAACTATGAACTTCT
The DNA here is from genome assembly GCF_009727055.1 of Benincasa hispida. NCBI lineage: Eukaryota > Viridiplantae > Streptophyta > Magnoliopsida > Cucurbitales > Cucurbitaceae > Benincasa > Benincasa hispida. Next base: position 41,685,185 of record NC_052350.1, read on the forward strand.
TTTTACTTGGAATTATCCATAGATTTGCATGGGTGAGGATTGGCTCAACAGCACCGGCTCAATAAGCCTCTCATTTCAGAGATAAGACCAGGTAGATAGCTAGAGACATAGGTGCAAGATGAAATTCTCTCCTACCTGCTTTTAGGAATAGTAGAGAGGTTGTTCCCTTAAGTGCTGACTCTGGGTCTTGATCAAGGGGCCCCACCCTCTCATTGGCTTGAGAGGGACTCGGTTTAATGATTGGAACACAAACCAATTGTTCATTAGAGGATTAGTGGGACTTAAGGAGCAATATGTAATTTCAGGGGTAAAACATCATTTGACCCAGTTGTTGTTATAAACAACCTGTAAAGGGTCGACTTAATGATTACGGTTAAATCAAGTAGAAAGAAATATATTTACAGCGAGGAGGGTGCAACTACTGGGCTTTAGTAACGCGGTAGTTAATGAATGTTGGTTAATTAGGTTAAAGAGTTTAGCCAGTTAATCTCAGATCATTGGAGCTCATGATCTGTAAGTTAGGTCTCCCTACTAGCTCACAAACGGAATAAATCTTAGAATAGAGTGATGATTTTAATTTGAAATGTTCAAAATTCAAATTAAGGGAATTAATAATTATATGAGATATAATTACTCGTTTAATTATTGAACTAAACGAAATTGGAGAATCGAGCAATATTTAAATTTGATTTACATATAAATTTCATGAATAGGAATTCATGGTAGTAGAATTTGTGTTTTATTAATTTAATATTTGATATTAAATTAATAGAATTAATTAAATTATTAAATTAACTATTAATTTTATTTAAAAAATTAATTAATTGAATTAATTTTCGTAAAATTAATAAAATTTCAGTTTAGTTAAAAGAATTAAAACTGAAATTTTATTTTAATTTTAAAATGAATTTCAAAGTTAAAGAGAAAAATGGATTTTTGAGAAATCCACTAAAAGTGGGATTTTCCCACGAAATGAACACCTTGATTTTCCACTCAATTCCACTAAATTGAAGAAGAAGTAGTTGTCTTAAGGCTTGGAAATCTGAGTGCATGAGTTTCTTGAACAAACTCATAAGATTAAGCTGAGAAGACATCCATCAAACTAGATTTTTGCTATAAAAAAAAAAAAAAAAAAAAGGAGAGATTGAAAAAGAGTTCTTCAAATTCCTGTAGAAAACAACTTCTCCTCTCAAATTCTTCCCTAAATTCAATTCATTTCGAGTCCCACAACTCAATCTAAGGTCCCAGAGAATAGTGGAGAATATCAAGTGGTGGTCTACATCCATTTGGAGTGAAGAATCAAGCTGGAACTTGAAGATTTTGGTGTTCTTCAATGGTATGTTGTTGAAATCCTCTTTTTCCTTATGAACATGTTGTCTTAAATGCTAAAATTGATGAATTAGAGTGCTTATTGATCTTGATTTCTTCCGCTAATTGCATGCTAACTCCATCAAGAACAAGTTAAGAGATTGCAAACTTTTAGAGCGAAATGAGTATTGATTCATGTGGTTGCTTTCGCAGCCATCATCACTTAAAGGGGAATTTGAGGATTCAATTAAAGATGTAGTTCTGGATTGGACGAAAAATATTAGAAGGGTGATTGTGTGGGTGTCGCGAGTGGAAATTTTAGGACATCTGACAATAGGAATGTTGTAAAGTAGAGATTTTAGGGCATTAATTAAATCAGATCCATAGCATCAATAAAAACTCACAATGTTGAAGATTTTGCTATAATACTTGCCAAATTTGACCACAAAACCAATAAAAATGTAAAGCTTTCATTCCTTATTTATTTCGGTCAATTACCATCTTGAATGGAGAATCTTGTGAAAATCAATCACAAAATTATCATTATCAATTTGTCAGAGAAATATCAACACTCTCTCTTACCTTATTAGTCACTATATTATTGCAAATGCAAAACCCCTAGTTTCCATATAAGTACCAGCCATATTTGAAAATCTCTTTATTCCTTTTATATCTCCATGCATGTGCGATATACGACAAATATGGGAGATTTATTAGTCACTATATTATTGTACATGTATGGAGTAAACTAACTTATATGTAAACATCCTTAAATTTCATTGATATGAAAATCTTTCCTTCCAAAGGTGGACCCAAATCCAATCTCCCTCCTTAAATATCATATGCTTTCGATATTGATGAACCCTCTTTGCTACCTTGGAATTTTGCTTTTCAATTCTTTCTTTAACCTATTTATGTAGCTCTCGACTGGCAGTGGCCTTCTCATTAGCTTGAAAATTCACAACCTCAGTAGAAGGCAAAGGCAATAAATCAATAGGTGATGTTTAAATCTGTACACAATCTCAAATGATGTACATTTAGTGATACTATGAACAGCCGTGTTATATGAAAATTTAATAAATGATAGAAAATCCTCCCAAGTTTTGGTGTTTCTATCTATTATAGCTCTAGGTATAGTCACCACTGTCCTATTGTCTACCTCAGTTTGTCCATAGGTCTGAGGATGACATGTAGCGAAGTAAACTAACTTAGTACCGAACTTCCCCAAAGTACTTTCCAAAAATGACTTAAAAATTTCACATCTTTATCACTAACAATACTTCTAGGAATGTCATGCAATTTAACCATATCCTTAAAGAATAAGTCAACCACATGTTTAGCATCATTAGTTTTATTACATGCAATGAAATGAGTCATTTTGCTAAACCTGCCAACTACCACAAAAATACTATCCTTCCCTCTCTTAGATCGAGGTAAACCTAACACAAAATCTATTTAAATATCTAACCATGGTCCACTAGGGATTGGTAATGGCAAATATATTCTATGTGGTTTCGACTTAGACTTAGCTTCCCTACATGCAATATATCTCTCACACTCTTTATGTACATCATGTCTCACTCTAGGCCAATAAAAATGCTCATTCAACATGTCATGTGACTTAATAACCCAAAATGTTCCATTAAACCTCCCTCATGCGCTTCTTTAAATAATAGCTCACGAATAGAACAAGTGAAAATGCAGAGTTTATTCTTCCTAAACATAAATCTATTAAACATTATATAATCAGGCACAACATGTTTTTCTTGAGATTTTCACCAATAGGTACAAAATAAGTGTCATGTAAATACAATGTCTCAATATGTTCAAAACCAACCAATCTAGTGTGAAAGGAATTTAGCAAGACATACCTCCTCCATAGCACATCAACAACTACATTTTTCTTACCTTTTTTATATCATATCACATAAGGAAAAGTTTCAATGAACTCCAACCATTTTGCATGTCTCCGATTCAGTTTTTGTTGGCCTTTTAAGTGTTGTAAGCTTTGGTGATCAATATGGATAACAAACTCTTTTGGCCACAAGTAATGTTGCCAAGTTTGTAGTGCTCTCACTAAGGCATAAAGTTCTTTGTCGTATGTGGGATATTTCAAGGCAGCTCCATCCAGTTTCTCACTGAAGTACATGAATAGTCTTTGATCCTGCATTAACACAACTCCAATTTCCATTCTACTGCCATCACACTCAATTTCAAATGTTAGCTCAAAATTTGTTAAGGCAAGTAAAAACGCACTACATAACTTATCTTTCAAATTATTGAAAGTGCGTTCTTGTATTTGTCCCCACTCAAACTTTACATTTTTCTTTATAAGTTCATTAAGTATTGCTTTAACCTTCTCATAATCAACTTCCACTCCATGTCTAGAGACTACAAAACCTAGAAAGTTTACCTTTTCCATGAAAAAAAAAACACTTTTTTGAGATTATCTCTCCTTCTCTAATGATAATTATCCTCTTATATAGGCATTCTCGACTTATGTGTCCCACTCCTTGACATTTCCAACACTTAAGGTCTCTATTTCTGCCTATAAGTGCCTCCACCTTTGGTTTTTCTTTCAATGAGGACTCCCCCTTATCTTTAGATTTATCATTTCCTATTTTGGCTTTAAATTTAGAGTATGTGGATTTGTCACCTTGTTTCGAAGAAGTTGAATTGGAAAAATTTTTATAAGTGTACCTTGATTTGCACCTCTAAAATTTCTTTTCAACTTTCACTGCAAGGTGCACTAATTTCTCCATATCCTTGTACCTTGCAATTCAACACGTTCAGTCACATCAATAATTAATCCATGAAGAAATCTAGCCATAGTGTTCTCTTCATCCTTATCTGTCTCCAATCTTTCCATCAACATCTCCATCTCCTTGAAATAATCTTCTATACTCTTACTCCCTTGGCATAAAACCTGAAGTCTTTGTGTACAATCTCTCATGTAATGTTTTGGCACAAACCGCCTCGTCATGAGCTCTCACAATTCTAGCCAGGTTGCCACGAGACTCTCTTGACACCTCCTCCTCTTATAACACACCTTATCCCACCACGTTTGTGCATACCCCTTAAAATGTGTTATAGAGCGTTACCTTTTTCTCTTCAGAGAGTTCGTTACCACGAAAAATATGTTCTGCCTCTTGCTCTTATTGGAAAAAAAATCTTCAGGATCAGACATGAAGGAACCTATGAAGACCTTGAGCGATAACGTGGATTGTCCCAATTTTTGGTTTTTCATAGAACGCAAAATTACAACAACAAAATTATGCAAAAAAAAAAAAAAAAAAAAAAAAACAACAACAACAACAACAACAACATGCCAAAAATTGTGAAAAGGAAAATTAGGGTTCTAGAAACACCCTACCTTTGAAGAATATTTCTTCATAAATTCCCCCTTCCAAATTTGTCACGAACAATCCAAATGGCAACCAGCAATCGGAGCCTTCTGTATTCTCTGGGACGAGAATCTAAGGAGTTGTGGGCTCTTGGGAAGATTGAAAGAGAGGGAGGGGAAATTGAGAGGAAAGGGGGAGAGTCATGGAGATTTTTCAAGAGAATCCTCCATTGATATCTGTGTCCTTTCTTCTGTAAAAAAAAAACCGCACAAATAATCTCACGTAAACTCCTAGTTACGTGAGTTGAGAGAGATCTCCCTAAAATTCAAAATTAAATTAATATAATTAATAAATTAATTCTCATTTAAAATTAAAACCATTAATAACTAACTTATTATATATATAACTATATGTTATATCATATTTAACATATAACCTATGGTTTAAACTTGTATCATATACAATATAACCTATAATTTTAATTCTCTCATCAATGGTATTTAATATAAATCCATTTATATTAAATTCAATTATATGAATCCAATTCACATAAACTTCCCTCCCTAAAATTCAAAATTAAATTAATATAATTAATAAATTAATTTTATTTTAAAATTAAAACCATTAATAAC